>NW_017306018.1:2359261-2366607 GCF_001594115.1 Trachymyrmex septentrionalis | reverse complement strand
CAGCGGCGGCCGCGGCGGCCGCCGCACCGGATACAGACACCACCGCACCCCCGCCGGCACCCGGTAGGGACGTGGGCGAGAACATATTCGACATGCTCGAGAGCGAGCCGATGCTGGGTAGGCCGCCGTTCCCCGGCACCGCGCCGTTCCCGGTCTCGACCTTGAGGCACTTGCTGGGGGGCGCGAACGCGGACGGCACCAAGGGCCGAAAGCCGCCGAAGGGCAGTCTATGATCGAGCGGATGCAGGAATTGCGGCGGCAAATGCAGCATGTGATGCAGCCCGTAGCCCAGCGATGCCGCCGTGCTGAAGGGCACCTGCAGATCTTTCGAATCGGTCACCTGGAACAAAGTAAAAGGGATTGATAAAAGATGATCCAGCGGAATGATTCTTCCGGAGCCTCGTAAATATGGTGCTTCGATATTAATACAGAGTTCTAGTTTTTACATCAACATCGTGAAACATCATAAAAGCGTTGTAAGGATTAGTAAAATAAAAATGTAATATATTTTATAAAAAGTTTGTTCTTACAGTTAGTTCACAGCCATCGTTACTACAGTTGTTAATTAGTTAGTTAAGCGAAGATATTATATGTGTATCAAAATTATAAGAATATAGGAAAGAAAGGAAAAAGGGAGAAAGAGATGCAAAATTTATCAATATAAATCATATATTTATGGTTTGCAAATTATGTTATTATGTAATTATAAGAAAAGAACAAGTGAGAGATATTCTTGAAATTTGAGTCTTCTGTAAATATTTCGTCTAGAGATATTTTCAATATTTATATAATAGATATGTTTAAATATTACAATGTTGCAAATAACTTTATTTAATGAAATAGACTTTTCATATTTTTTTATTTCGCTATAAAATTTTACGATCAATTTTTTTTTTTTTTTTTTTTTTTTTTTACATTCGGTTACAAGTCTCGTATGCCTTTAACCTCTGATTTCCTATTAATTTTAGCGACGTTTATAAAAGGAATCCTGACGTTTACTCCCGTATCGAGAAACCGCCCTTCGCGTATCATCAAATTCGATAGAATAACTTTATTTCACGTATACGCGACGAGCGAAAAAAGCTTGAATCGCGTAATTCGATAGCTCATTTGCAGCATGAGGGTATTTCCGCGCTTTCAGCTACGTCTGAATGGCATATAATATCAAAGCAGCATGGTGGTATACTGTTAATAACGCGAAACCACTGTGTTATAATAATCCGTCAAAACCTGAAGCTCTTCTCCCCCATGGTCCCCTACCACCCCCCTCCCCCTCCGTGTACCGGTTGTATCATTCAATTCGCCGTGATTGACGAGTCTATTAAGCCGCATACTGAATGCTCGGCTGAAGCATCTACGCGTTGGATTTTGTAACATTTATAATGCCAGAATTATCGGATCGTATTAAACGTGGCCAAGTAATAACGGTGCATTGTATTTCCTACGCCTAGACTCGTCGAAAAATGTAATGACGCGAGTAACAGGCGAGTATTTCAACGTGTAATTACGTACAAGTACTTCGTGCGACGTCGTATTTCAATATTTCAACATTCCAAAAGTTATTTCTTTAATTTGTTAATAAATAAAAGGAAAACATTATTGTTATATATTTGTAGTAAGTCTTGTAACAGTCCGAGATTTGATTTTGAAAAAAATTATACACTGATATTTCAGGGAACTAAAGCGATTTTCTTTTCACTTAAATTTGCAACAATACAGTGTCGACTTTTCTTTCGAACAACACAAATTGAGATATTGTTGTGATAATTAAGTAATAGTTAATATAGAAATGTTATATATATATATGGCTCAATATCAAATTCATCTTGAATTATAAAAGCGCAAAGTGTTACTCGTCAATCGTCATCCCACGTGACTAAGAGGAGCGGAAGTACGAAATGATTTCATCGGCGAGAACGGACAGCTGGTTTCCGGATAAACATTTCATTCGGCCGATAATGACGCGGGCGATGAGTTACACGCGCGGGTATTAGTACGCCGCGATTAGTTTATTATTCTTTTATACAGGGAAATGAGGTTCGCGTCCGCCGGCTCGCATATTTGCGCCCGCGGTCCAATCAGTGATTTATTAGGTATTCATTATTATTTTAATTGCGGCCCCGGTCCTTTTTTTCGCGATCGGTGTCGCGCGACGCGCGTCGCTTGCATATTTGCAATAATCTTTTATTTTTTTTTTTTTTTCCTCCCGGCTCGCTATCGCGGGCGGTAAAACGCGAGCGTATTTTGTCACCGCGCCATCACAATTAGGTTCGCCCAGAAATTATCTCATTTTTTAACGATGCTGAATTTTGATGCGACCCATTCTCTCGCTGTCTCCCTCATTCCATCACTATCTGTATCTACCGTTCCGCATCTGCACGCGTTATCCAGACCCGATTGATGTCCCGCACGTATGAAAAATATTCAAGCATTTAAAAACGCTGTGGAATACGCTTATAATTAACCGCGATGCTCGTTCGTTAAATATTTGCGGCAATCACAGTTATGAGATAAAAATGTATGCGATATAAAATTGTATTTAAAAGAGTCTTGTTATTATCGGAAGTTTAATAATGGTATTTTTGGTAATTCGTTATCAATATACGCGCGCGTTTTCATTACACCGCATAAAATTTGAAAAACTGTAAGAAAATTACATAAGTCGATGTCACATTTTAATGTAATAAAATCAATATTGTGTATAATTTAAGAATTGATTCTCTTTCTCGATAATTCGCAGCTGCTCCATAAACATAATACTTATATAACTAATAATACTTATATAAATTCCAGATGTCACAGATCGTTGATCGTCGATCGTGAAAATACTTACGATTTCACTGGTTTTACTTCTCTCTTTTTTATTAACGCTTACATTCTATATGTCAATGATGCACAATCTACGTGTTTCTCTCCATTTCTACGCTCTAATTTGTACACTTCTATATTTAATAGTATAAAAACAACCGCTTGACGCGCTATAATTTTTATTTACATTTATATTTCTTAATTATACTCTCTCCATTTTATAATGATCGTCGGTAAACGGGCATTACCTGGAACAAGGCAACAATTGGTCCGATGGAAGAAAGTTGCGCATCATTGACTTGATACTAACTGTTATTTGAGCATTCACATTTATACACACGCATACAATCAAATTTCTATTCATCGCGTGCATTAATTAGTACTCCCGTATATAAAGCGGCATAGATATGCAAAGCGAGATGGAAGTAACTCGAGCAGTCCGACGGGCTCAATGAAATCAATGCCAACAATTATTTTTTTTTGTTTTTTTTTTTTGTTCATTTTGTACATATTTCAAGTTACTTTTCTGCCAAATAGTGACGTATGTTACCGTCAAATATGATACGCTCGAATTACCGCAGTGCAGTTTCGTTCTACGTGATGCAAGCGTGAAAGTGATTTAACCCTCCAATATAGTTCTCCAATAGATCTTACTCTTTCGTCGATTTCAATAGTTAAAAAAAAAAATCACACAAATATAAATTTTACACAATTACGCAACATCTAACTGTACGCAATTCACGATACGTAAAGATATATCAGAGTCCAATAAAAATTAAAATAATATGTCTCGAGTAATCAAGTTTACATACATTTATATAATCACATTTTCTTCTTTATAAAAAAAACCTGAGAATTTTAGAACAGAAGAAAATCGAAATCTTGTTTTATCAGAGAGACGAAGGGTTAAAATACGTTTTTAACGCGTTGCAGGTAAGCGAAACGCAGCGCAATCGCGTAAATGCAAGCTGATGCAAAGGCTTATAGGCGTAAGGGTAAGGACAATGGGACACTAACTTGTGGATTGAATGGTCTTTGCATTCTCAAGGCCTCAGGCAGCCCTCCGGCCTGCGAGAACACGACCAAAGACGGCGGCGGTAGGTGATTCGGTACGTACGTAGAATTATCCATCTAAAACATATACGTCGTTTTCTTCCTTCCAACCTGCCTGGTCGATTCATCGTTTTTCTATTCTAAATACGTTCGGTAACGCAAGACTCGAAGAGAATTTCGCGTAAACTCGGAATTTCGGAAACGCGACCGCGATGATCGGATATACCTTATCGATTGCGTTTATATTGGCTAATCAATTATTAATTGTTAATTAAATTTATGAATTAATCTAACCTTTACAATTGTCATAGCTATGATGATAATGAATAGACTATCGTTACGCGCGATTTACGCTTATTTCTCGATCGATGAATTTTTAATTTCATTTTTCATTTTTTTCTTTTAATGTACAACATTCTTCTATAAATTTCGTAAAAGAGCACATGGTTTTCTCAAAGCTTTCTCAAAGAAGATACAATCCAATAAGAAATTATTTTAGGCACTCGATGTCTTGATAATTGTTAAATTATTTTTTTCTAACAGGCTGTCAAAAATTGACAATTTATTTTTTCAATAAATCATTAATAAGAAAATTATTAATAATAATCTATAAAAACTGTGTAAAATTGTGTATTAAAATTTACACGTGATAATATTAAAAAACGCTTAGATTCAAAGAATGCATATGATGAATTAAAAATGGTACGTACATTCTGAACTTTTCTTTTGTTAATTTCCATTCCTGATTTTTTTCACGTATTTTGCCTTTAAAATTGCAATTCAAACAATTCTGATTTTACAATTTAAGAATGCGCAAAATTGGATATAAGAGGTCATCGATCGAAAAGTGAGTTCAATAAATTAGCTCGGCTCGTCAATGAGGATTACGTCGTGGCGCATTAATTACATCGAGAATTATGTCGTGTTTCCTATCGGAATGAAATTGTAATTTTATCAATTTCATATTAGCACTTCTCTCACAAAACAGTTTAATTAATTATGGAATAGTCAGATAAGAGTCCAGCAACCAACAGCATTCTCTATCATGTTGAAAAGTGTACAATTTGTGATAATTATATCATTATTTTTTCAATTTATTACATTTATTATTTTTGAAATAGTTCTATAATATTAGAACAATTGCCAATTATTATAGAATTCACATATCATAAAATTATACTCTGAGATAGAAAGATCTTGTTGAAATCTAATGAAAGAATCTCCAATTCGTTCATGCTTTTAGTTATTGTAGCTAAATTATCAATTCTCAGAATATCTGACTTCAAACTCTTGATTACAATATGTAATTTAAATTGAGTATTTTAGAGCATTTAAATTCTTAAATTATTATGTTAAAATCTAAATTTATTTAGCTATATGTGAACACGCTTCTATAAAATGACAAACATGCCATTTAAAGTAGTAAATGGACAATGCTTAAAAAAATCAGGTCATGTGAAATGAAATATTTAATAATCTTAAATGTTGTGACAGTTGTTGCAATTGTCCCTTAAAAATGAATAAATACGAGCAAATCTGCTCATAACTCACTCGATATTTTCTTCCACAAAACGCGATTTAATAGAATACATCAGCATGTCGTGGCACGAGATCGCGGTATACCGCGTGTATCATTAATTATCGTGATTGTCAATTAATCACCGGTGTTGGATCGGGTGTCGATCTGCCGACAATTTCTGCTACTTCTAACCTTTCAACCTGAAAGCTATCGAATTCGATCCGCGAGTAATTGCGTCGATCGATGCCAGATCGGCTTCGCTTTCGCGACAACGATTGAACGATACTCGCGCTCGATAGAAAATCACGTGCGAAAAATATTAGTGGTAATGAAAAATGATGAATATTTCGAAAAGAGAGTTCATATAAAATCCCATTTTTAGAAATAGCAATCAAATTGAAAGCTTGATGTGCACAATTTCATGAACAATTGACAAAAGCCTATAAGGCTCTAATTGCTGTTTCTATCAATTAATTTTTATTTTAAAATCACAATCAAAAATTAAAAATAATAAATTATCCAAATCAAGAATAACAAAAAAATTTAAGAAATTAAGTATCAAATAATTACTTTCGTGCATTTTTCTGCATCGCTCAAATATTGCAAATAATTCTCTAAATTGCTTAATAATGTAAAGATAAAAGAAAAAAGGATTAATTACAATCAATATGATATAATAATCGTAATTGACTTTATCAGTCTATTAGCAATTTATGATCAAAATATTAAAGCCTTTAAATGTATATAATGAGGCTCGAAAGAATTTATCAGTGAAAAATCCCATCAGAGCCTACATCAGATATTCGAATGGACAAAAATTCTTTATTTTTCGTGTGAATGTAACAAAACAAATAAAATATACGTTTCAACCCATCAGTTCAGATCCTTATCAATATAAAATATAAATCGAAATTACATAAATAATTTCAAGTTGATGATTCCAATGACAAATTAGTTCGTTCTTCTTTATGCCAAATTAGCTATATAATGAATAGCCCAAAATTATTACGTTATACGATAATAATATAAATACTTACGTAAAGTAAAACCGAATTCATATGCATTGCGTCACTACGTAGAATCACATCGCCTCATCAGATTGTCAGATTTGCTGTGTAGTCATTCAAAAGAAACACGAAACTTAGAGAATTATTAAAATCATTTGTCTGAATTTTCTATTATATCCACTTACATGTAAGCGTTTTCTCGCGGCTTCACGTAAAGGACTTGTGGTGTCGACAATCAGAGATACAATGAGAGTCAAAATAATAAATTCAAATAGTTATTGAAATAAAAATAAAACTAAGAATAAAAGAAAATAATATCAACGTCACAATTCAGTAGACGAATTCATGTAGAATAGGTCCAAAAAATACGTATCTCTCATTCTGTAAACTCAAACTCTGTTTCTGTTGCTTTATATGGATCGCTTCCGAAATCAATCTCTTATTATCATTTAGTACGCATAAATGAACATAAAAATCACATAAATTGGAACACTACACAGCATTCCGTAATAACAGAACACAAAATCAGTCATCAGCATGATTTTAATTGGGAAAATCAAGATATTAGACGAAGAAAAAGTTCTTAATAAAAGATTGATTTCGGAAGCGATTCATATAAAGCAACAAAAACAGAGTTTGAATTTACAGAATGATACGTATTCTTTGAACACACTATACATGAATTTGTTTACTAAATTGTGACGTTAATATTAATCTTTTGTTCTTAGTTTTATTTTTATTTCAATAACTATTTAACTTTATTATTTTGACTCTCATTGTATCTCTGATTGTCGACACCACAAGTCCTTTACGTGAAGCCGCGAGAAAACGCTTACATGAAAGCGGATATAATAGAAAATTCAGACAAATGATTTTAATAATTCTCTAATTTTCGTTTCGTGTTTCTTTTGAATGACTACACAGCAAATCTGATAATCTGATGAGCAATGTGATTTTAC
>NW_017306018.1:2358453-2359161 GCF_001594115.1 Trachymyrmex septentrionalis | reverse complement strand
CGTGTTTCTTTTGAATGACTACACAGCAAATCTGACAATCTGATGAGCAATGTGATTTTACGTAGTAACGCAATGCATATGACTTCGGTTTTACTTTATGTAAGTATTTATATTATTATTGTATAACGTAATAATTTTGATAATCATTGGGCTATCCATTATATAGCTAATTTGGCATAAAGAAGAACGAACTAATTTGTCGGAAATCATCAGCTTGGAATATGCGTTATTTATGTAATTTCGATTTATATTTTATATTGATAAGGACTCGAAGGGTTGAACTGAAGAGTTGAAACGTATATTTTATTTGTTTTATTACATTCACACGAAAAATAAAGAATTTTTATGCATCCGAATAGCTGATGTAGGCTCTGATGGGCTTTTTTACATTTTTCACTTAAAGCCTTCATTTATTCAAATATTATTTAAATAAATAATGTCCCCATCTTGTAATTTTATATAAAGTAGTTAAAGATAATCGGATTGACAACTAGTTCAAAACGTTATTTTGAACAAACAAGTTTTGAGTCCACTTCATACACAGATTCTTTTATCTTTTGTGCATATTCAAATGCACTTACGCAATACGTCTGCAGAATTTCATATTCCCGATTTGCAAAACGTTTTCCGCGTCTATAAACTTCTGACGTTATCTCTATACTGCTTCAAAATGCAGTAATAATTCGATAATATATAATAGATTGCATT
>NW_017306018.1:2348008-2358353 GCF_001594115.1 Trachymyrmex septentrionalis | reverse complement strand
ACGTTATCTCTATACTGCTTTAAAATGCAGTAATAATTCGATAATATAGATTGCATATTTCAAAATTTGGTTAAAGTACGAAGTTTCGTTACTCACACATTAAAGAGACAAGAGCCTCTTGTCAATCGTTCATAAAACAGTCGGTTGGCAGCTGTCAATATCTGTAACGTTATCTAATCAGCCAATACAAATAACGTTAAGAAATTAATGTAAAAACGCTCAAATATCACGTTCGAATAATGATACACGCAGATAAATTCCTAGCTTCTACGCGACAATCTAGCAATTTTCATTTTCACCGTAATTATTCTATGTCACTCTTATCGATAGCGTTTCTTTTCTGAGGCAAAGAAGCAAAACTTTGCGTAATAAAATTCACTTGTCTCGTACAAGAATCGACAACATTCTCGTCGTTATTAACGTAAGGCACTTTCGCTACCATAGATGTAGAAAAAATAGACTGCACATTCCCTGATTGTAGCATCTGTGCTCGATTTAGAAAGAGAACGCAATGCTGACAATCATATCTGAATTTCTCTTTAATATTTCAAACAATATTAATATACTGAAGACTCTAACGAATATAAGTAAAAAGTTAATACCATCACAAATCGACACTGATTATTCGTGTGTCTACAAATTTAATTTGCAATATAATAAATAAAATAAACTCAATATTTTAGAGAGAGAGAAAGAAAGAGAACAATATATATATATATATATATATATATATATATATATATATATATATATATATATATATATATATATGATTTAAGCTACACATTACTCTCTCTAAATCGATAATGACAACTTCATAGAAATGCGCAGTCTTCTTAAGGGCTTTCTACAATAAGCTATTACCTATGCTTAAGTCTTAAATTGTAAAAAATTGATTAACCGTAGTCGATTATTCTTTTCACATTCGACTGTGACCGATTAATTTTTTACGGCTTAAGACTTGAAGCTTAACCCTCCAACGTTTTTCTTTCACTGCTTTCTTAGTCCAACCGGATCACTAATTATGTTTCTCCAAAGGTTTTTGAGCTCTAAAAAAATCTAAAAAAAATTCACGCTGTTTCACAACATTCAAAAATATAATTTCACAATAACGAGGACAGTTTAATAAGTGATTTTTTTTTAACTTTTTTATATCAAAATTCGATTTATTTTCCAACATAGTCTCCTTTTGCAGAATCATTGACTTATCAAACTGCTCATGTATGATTCGAAATGATTTTCACTTTCTTTATACGTATCCGAATGTGAGGAATAATGATTGAAAATTGAAAATTTGCCTAGATCTTCAAAGTCTCTGGTTGAACCATGGAGGATTAAATAACGACTTATTGTAGAATGTGCGTTACATCTACGTTCGCTACAGCAGTTACGTTCCAAAGAAAATGTGCAAGACTCGCGAGATAATCGCGTGAACGCTCCGTTCTCGGAGCGACGGGTTGGAGCATATTTTGCAGACCACGACGTTCTCATTGTCCGAGCGACGCGATGTGAATTCGACTTCGACGACACGACACGACACGATACGATACGCGAAACCGAGTGGGATCCGCGTGGCGCTTCCGGGCGCAAGAATAGACATGTTGATCACCAGCACGCATACGTTTTCCTCGTGTGCACTGAGAAACTGATGCGCGGCTAGCCGCGGCACGCGGCTGTCCGAGAACATTCACAGAAACCTCACAGGACTCGCTGCTTGTCTCCGTCGCTGCGCGTTTCCACCAGACGCGAATGCGACGATCTCAGCGACAATAACAATGTCAACGACGACGACGGCGGTGGCGGCGATGGTGATGACGTTAAAAACTCGCGGCGCATCGTCCTCACAGAGCGTTTCCGTTCGTTTCAACAAAACGCTGTCGTCGGTCTAATCTGCAATCGCGCCGTAACGGTTTGCCCGGTTATCGTGGATGACGATAATCACAAACCCGGTCTGCAACCGTCCGGCAGGAAAACGACAGCAAACAATGACGATCCCTCCGATCGCAACGCGCGCGCGAATCGATCTGCGGCACCCGGTGGAGCCGCGTAAACACGGCGCGGGTAACCGGTGGGTTCGAAAATTCAAATCCGCCGCGCCGCGTCCCGCCACTACGGCCGACTGGTCGACGTCGACCTAACCTCAACCACGGCTGCAGTGTCCGCGACCAGTACCTCGACTGGCGACCGGTATCACCCCCGTGCTGTGTAACACACTGCTCGCGTTAAGAGTCAGGTGAATGAAAGAGCGAGAGAGATAGACAAACAGACGGTAAATGAGAGAGCGAGAGAGGGGGGGAAGAGCGAGATAGAGAATATGATAGAACAGGAGTACGAGCGGACGAAACGAGATAGAGACAGAGAGGAAGAGAGAGAGGATGCCGCCAGGCCCCGTGCGAGCAACCTCGTGGACATGCGAGTGCAGACTGATTGGAGCGTAGAGTGTGAGGGTACTTACCCACGAGTCGTGGGATCGGTGGCGGTGGCGGAGGCGAGGTAGAGGCGTGGAGGCACCGACCGGCGGCGGCGGCGGCGGCGGCAGCGTGCGCGTGTGTTTTCAGCCGCCATGACTGGCGCCACCGTAGCGACTACTGTCCGTTCGACGTCCGTCGCGCATGCGCGACTTGCGCAGTCGCGCGCCGCGCAGCCACGCGCGACGCTTCCCGCAGCTCTCAATTGCGCACCGAACGCGCAGCCAGCAACATCGTTGATTTTTATGTTCGGCGACTCTCGCGAACGCGCGCTCCGATTTGGATGGTGCTTTCACGCGTTCTCCCGTGATATGCCACTTGAATCCTTTGTTCTTGATCGATACGATCAGGAATTCAATGAAGCGTTTAATCGTATTCTGGCTGTGTGGAATTGGCACCAACTGTAACTCAAATTTCGAATATGTTAGCAGTGAACAGTAAATATAAATTGTAAACAGTAAATATAAATGTATAAGAAAATTAGAATTAGACAGCCGTATTTGATTTCGAAAGTATCGTGCAAATTTTCACTTTAATCCGCGTATTAAAAAATGTGGAATGCGTGCAACTGCGATTTTATTCAATCAAAGCTGTTAGAAAGATTATTGATTCGCGTTGTGAAAACATTCATAGTGCGACTACACACATTATTTTTAGATTTTGTATTTCATTTTATGCGGATTTTGGAGCACTAAAAACTTTTTAACTGTTTATTGTATTGTAACCTATGTTTAAATTGATATAGTACAAATTAATGTTCTGGTTGTATTAATACATTTCACTGACTATTTTGTACTAACAATTATTATTTCATATTCCATAATCAAATAATATTATATGCATTATTAATTTGTTTTTATATTAAAAATAATATCATATACCTACCTTCGATACAATTTATAATTTATAAAGACTTTTTTTATTCCAAAATTTTATTAGATCATGATTTTGATTTGAATCAGATGTATGTAAAAATAAAATACACAGATGAAAACACAATGAGGAAAAGGACAGAGAGAAGATCACATCAATAATCTGAAAATAAAATAAAATAAATTTTTAAATACACAATTTTTTAATATATGTTTCGTACAAATTTTGCAAAAGAATGCATAAATGTCAATTTAAAGTACTACAATACTTCAAGAATGACAAACAATTAGCTTTATATTATTTAAAAAAAAAGACAAGTTGCCTAAGAAAAACCAATATATTTAACCGATATTTAAAGAGTTACCAGAAATAATTAATTTGCCATTAATTAATTTACGATCCAATTCTTAAAGAATTATTAAATATCTACGATGATGAAACCTTTTCGAGTTTCGTGCATATAATTAATTAATTTAATTGTCCTATCTAATATTACTGAATGCACACGCGCGCGGCTTCAGGATTCATATTTCCAAACTATGAATTGCATTTGTAAAACAACTACCAATAATTAATCAGTAAACTAATAATCATAACAATACTTGAGCCATTAATAATATCCATTAATAATACAAAAAAATATCGCTATCAATCATTTCCATACTAGTCAATTAAAACTCGAAACCACAAAATTTCTTTCTTCGATTTTTATAATAACTTGATAGACTGAATACGACATCTAGTGGATGATGAAGAAGTTAGAAGGTATAGAAAATTTAATTATCCAATCAATTTTAAAGAATATTTTAATAAAGATCGAAAAATTAACAAATTCCAGATGAATTATTATTAAAAATATAAATTAAAGGGACAACTACACTGAAACAATTTATCACTACGATGTAGAAATATATTATTTACCAATTTTTCACAACATTTCTTTTCGAATAATTACAAACATCTTATTTGTAATCCTATGAAAATTTTCTTGACTATATAAACAGCCTTTATCAATCAATGCTCTAATCTAAAAAATATATCTACTGATTTTCAGACCGACAGAGAATCGTGAAATAACACACGTGGCGCTCTCTGTGGTCAAAAAATAGTATTCTGTTTCTACAAATAATCTGTGGTATATTTGATCATTAGAGATTATAATAAAAGCTTTAAAATTCATTATTTATTTTTTATTCCTACACTAGAACTCTCTTTCTCAATTTTGCCAAATGTCAAACATATACTTTTTATCTTTAGATTCCAAAAGTGTACACTAATTCAGCCACTAAATATTATTTTTTAATTAAACGTATATGTAGATATACAGATCTCATGTATATCTACATATACGTTTAATTAAAAAATAATTTGAAAAATTAATTTAGTTTTTTAAAATATGTAAGACAAAGCTCTCTATTAAACTAAGAGCTTTTTTTTTAAGATACATATATTTCATATAACAAAAATTAGTGATAAATCATATATTATATATTATTAGATTTAATAATAATAAATTATATAAAAATCACTGTTGACATGGAAGTTTGTTTAATTCAAAATTTCGACAATTTATATATTTAATTTCAAATATATATGTGTATGAATAACAAATATTTTATTTCTTCTGTTATCTGCATTAATGTTTATGTTTGATGATTATCCATGCAGGTAAGAATTAGAGAAAAATATAGTAATATATTGTATATAATATTGTTGAGGGATAAATATGTATGCTTACTTATAAAACGCTTGTACAATGACATATCAAATTTAACATTTGCATTTTAAACAAATTGTTTACATCAATAGTTTATATCAATAGTTAAAACATCAAACATCTACGTTCTTTATTTAGCGGCTTATCAATAAAGGGATCCTAAATATTAATTTTTTCACAAAAAATTTTATATCATTCCTATTAAAAACAAGAAGTGTTGTTTATGTATAAGTGATGCGTCGTGGCAACCAATGTAATATATTACATAACTTCGTCGTTATAATAATATATTGCAATTATTTATATACACATTACAATTTATATATAAACCTTTGGAATCTTCAGATATTGTATCCTAAAAATTTTCTTAATACAAAATATTTCTGAATTAACTTAAATCTATTATATATTATATATATAATAATTACATTTTTATATGTAATAAGAGAATATTTCTATACTATTATTTCTATTAACAGAAATTAAAAGAAAATATTTATGAAATATTTTTTAAAATTTGCAAATAGAGTATCATAAAAATAAAATTATTTTTAATTATTTATACATAATTAGCAATAGCAAAAATCTTTCATTTCGGAAATTAGATTTTTTTTTTCAAAATATATTAATACAGTGTTCGGCAACAGGTGAAAACTTAAAAAAAGTAATTCTAGATAAAATAAGATAAAAGTCGATAACAAAATTGCTTTGTTTTTTATTTATAAATGTTTAAATATTCACATAAAATCTTTAAAGTGCATGAATATTTAAATTAAATACATAAATGAAACATTTATAATTAAAGGATAGAGCCCCGACTCCGTAATTTTACTTCTTTTATTTTCTTATATCTATTGCCAAACATTCCGTATATTTAGGCAAAAAGCTAATTGACTGTTAACTTCAAAAGATACCTTGTAAAAATATACTTTGATAAAGTGCCGTATAAATTCTATACCACATATTGGAGTTGAAGAGGGAAAGAAAATGATTGCAACACTGTATAAGTGAATATATGAGTAAAACAAAAATATGTTTGTAATAAGATAGTATATATTACACAATCTATGATCTATCTTCAGTTGTACTGTATATAACTGAATAAGATTGAAGATTATTAAATAGTGCATCCTCATTTTCCTTTTCTGATTCGATTTGTGGTATGGTCTGTATAATGTTTTGTGATAAAAATCCTTCTTCTATTTCTATGAGCGCAGTCTCAGTTTTCGATTCTTCCAACGTAACATGACTTTCCTCCGATTTTTGCTGAAGAACATTAGTTGTTTTTGTGTTTTTTTTACGCTTTTCCTTAGGTCGGTTCTCATGCACTCGCATATGTCGTCGTAAATCGTATTTACCGATGAATCCCATACCACAATTATCACAATTGAATGGCCTGACTTCAACGTGATTGAACATATGCCTTCTCAACGCTGCACTAACCGTAAATGCTTTCCCACATACATTACATATGTGAGGCTTCTCACCAGTGTGCAATAATGTGTGATCTCGTAATGTAGCACGTTGATTGAAGCTATAATAATTAGATATAAGAATGTTTACATTAAATATTATATTCAATATAATATACAGATATTATCATTAAAAAATTTAATCTAAAATTTAAAAAAAATTTATAATACTTAAATATTATTTATATAACAAAGATATTAATGAACAGTATAATACAATAATACAATTATTTATTCTTTTTAAATTATAATTATAACATACCTTTAGAATATTTTTAAATTACGATATTTTGCATTATATCCTATTTCAAAATTTGTCTATTTATATATTAAACTGCAAATATATGTACACAAGTTACAAACCTTTTGCCACAGACTTCGCATGTGAAGCTGCGAGGATTCCAATGTATCTTTGAATGGTTCAATAAGTTGCCTCGTTGAGAGAATGACTTATGACAAACATCACACTTGAACGGTTTTTCACCAGTATGTACCCGTATATGCGTTTGGAGTGTACGATTGTTAGGAAAACGTTTGTCACAGTAATTGCACGGATATTTAGGCAAATGAAGACCCTGCGGATCCAAATGGCTGATCAGATGCCGTTTGTAATTGCCTTTGTGATTAAATATACGCGAACATTGACTGCAAGCGTAGGGTGCGACGAGATCATGTGTTGTCGCATGGCTGTCTAATTCTGATTTTGATTTAAAGCGGCAACCACACTTCAGGCAGCGGTGCCGTGAAAAGTTGGGATGGCATGCCATGTGTCTCTTCAGATATCTTTTTCTATTATATGCCTTTTTACAAAGGAAGCAGGAATATGGAGATTCGCCAGTATGCGTTTTCACGTGTGCTCGCAGCTCTCGACGATTTTTGCAATCCTTTTCACACACCATGCAAAAGAACGGACCGTTGGAAGGGACATGATTCTCGACAGTATGCAATAATACACTAGTCAGTTGATTAAAATTCTGTAAACATAACGTGCATTGATATTCGATACCATTTTCTCGTTTGAATTCCTTTATCCGTATAATTGCATCGCTCAAACTGCCTAATATATTGTCTTTATCATCAACAAAGTAGTCAGAATCAGATCCATCGTTGTTTTCTACTAAGAATTCAATATTAGAATTACTCTCATTAAGCTTTATTTCTTTATCTATGTTTTGTATCATCTCATTATATTCTTTTTGTTTCTCCACTTGTATTACTGATGTTACATCTTGTTGTTCCAAATAGGTACATTTATTCTTTTTAGTTGCATTAGATTCCACAGGACTGGAAACGCATATTTTGCTTGAGGCTTCTTCATTTTCTTCAGTCAAGATTTCCACTTCAGAGATAAATGTACCATTGTCATTTACTATTTCTTCTTGTTCCGGATCAAGCGTTAACGTGTTCTCGACTGACATCGATTCAATCGTAGATTTTGGTATATACATAATTGCGACATTTTCTGCAAATATTTTTGAAATATCTTCAGGTAACTCAGTTTTCATCAACTGGGTACTTATTTGATCCTCGTTAGTTTCGATATTATAATAAACATCATTCAACTGTGAGTTCTCTTTACCATCTCCATTATCTTTAATCAACTGAGATACATCAATTTCATATTGTTGTTGATCCATATCATCTGTTATTTTAATGTTTACAAATTCAAAAGTACGATCAGACTTTACATCGCCTGATATATTTAATTCCAAAAATCCATCTTTTTGTACATCACTTTTTTCTTTCTTGGCATCTGCCTAAAAAAAAAAGCAAAACGTTATAATAATATCAAAAAGATACTTTTTAAATAATTTTATGTCCTTTAAAAATACTTATTTATAGATTAATCTTTATGATTGATAATAAATTATTTAATATTTATAGATTATTCAAAATTTACTTGTTGTAACGCATATATTCAACAGATATAAACTTCAAATTAATATTATTTTTATTTTCTGTCACTATACCTTTACAATGTTCATTTTAGTTTCTTGCATCATTCTAAATTTCTTGTCCGATTCTTGCACTTGTAATCTAAAGTCATATAAAGCATTTGTTCGATATGCACACTTTGGACAGAGCATGTTAGGCAGTCCATCAAATTGATCAATCTGTTGAAAAAAATTATTATTAACAATATTAACATATTAAGAATATATAGAAATATATAGAATATATGTATAGAAATACTCAAATCTACAGAAGAAACATTAGGATACAAGAAACACAAGAAAGTGGAAGAGTGCGGAAAAATTGGAAACGCTGATTTCGGAGAAACTTACCATAAATATCTGAGCTCCAAAAACGAACAAGACAGACAAATATACAAAAACAAATGTAACAAAACTAAACGAACAATAAAGACTGCCTACCAATAAAGCTGGGACAAATACATAAGCCAGATTGAACATGATATACATGGAAGACAATTAGTAGCGTATAAGATAATGAAACACTTGAAGAAATCAGAGAGAGAAAAAGCTGTGCAAAGTTGAACATCATGAACAAAGAAATGGGAAATGCATTATACACAGCTATTGTATCAATCAACAATCTAAATATAACAGATGACATAGAAAAGAATGAATTATGAAGCGGTAGATCTTATCACGCTAGAAGAACTGAATGACGCATTAAAAACCACTAAAAATAGAAAAGTCACAGACACTGACAACAATATAAACTCCTTATCAATTACAGAAGTTTAATGTTAAAATTGAGAATCCTATATCTCCTAAACATGTACTGGAGTCAATCATAGACTCCCAAGGAGTGAAAAACTGCTAATCTCTATATACAAAAAAGAGGAGAGTACTGACTCCAATAATTACAAAAGGATTAGCTTAGTAAACTCATGTTATAAAATATACTCAAAAATAATAACAGAGTATAAACCATCGCGAAAGTCAAAATTAGGAGAAGAACAAAACGGTTTCAGAAAAAACGATCAACAACAGATGCGATACTGATCCTGAAACTAATTAAAGAAAAAAGAAGAGAGCAAAACTTGAAGACACAAATCGCATTCATAGACACAAAGGCCTTCGACAAAGTCTGCAGATCAGAACTATAGGATATCTTAGAAGGAAAGGGGTTCCCAGAACATCTAATTAAGATAGTGAAGAATATATATCACGGAACAGATTTAACTATAGACAAGGAGGATTCCAAAGATATTATATTTACTAACCAAAAAATAAGTCAAGAATGTAGTTTATGTTTATCCCCGATCCTATTCAACATATACATAAATGATATGATACAACATGCAGAAAATGTATGAAAAAAAGAAAAAATACCTTTGACACGATACTATTCGCCGACAACCAGGCCATAATAGCTAACACAGAAGACGATCTACAAATAGCTGTCCGTCAACTAGACAGGATAGCCAGAAAATATAATTGTAAAATTTCTACGTCAAAAATAAAAATAATGGCATTCAAAGAAAAATATCCCACCCCTTCAAAGATAGTAATAAACAACAAAAGAATAGAACAAATCCAAATTTCTCTCAAATAATTAGGATACAACCTGACCTATCAAAAAAAACTGATGTAAACCAAAATCTGATTTCATTTCAGAGAATATGTGGCATTATCCGAAAAACATTAAGGAATGAAACCAAAAAAGATACACAATTAAAGTTCTACAAAATAATGGCAGTTTCCACGCTGCTATATGAAAGCAAAGCTTGAGTAATAGGAAGGAAGGACTTAAACAGAATACAAGCCTCAGACATGAAGTTCTTAAGCAATTAAAGGTTATACGAAACTAGATAAAATAAAAAATAAAGACATAAGGAAAGAGCT
>NW_017306018.1:2341142-2347908 GCF_001594115.1 Trachymyrmex septentrionalis | reverse complement strand
CAGAATACAAGCCTCAGACATGAAGTTCTTAAGGGCAATTAAAGGTTAAACTAGATAAAATAAAAAATAAAGACATAAGGAAAATTTTTACAATCAAAGATAAAATTATGGAATAAGAAGAAGTGGCAACACCACATGGAGCAGATGGATGAAAACCAACTTCCCAAATTAGCGTTAGGCTAATAAACCACAAGGCAATATAGTTGTAGGAAGATCATGGAAAACATGGCATATCGAAGTGGAACAGGCCATCCCGATCTAAACCATGTCCGATGATGATGGTAATGATGAACATATTAAGAATTACGTATACTAATAACAATTTAAAATCAAACTGATGAAAATAAATATTCTATTTTCAGTACACGGTTTGCAAAATTGGATGCGTATATAAATTCACAGTAAAATATTTAAAATCTTTGACTGAAAATTGGAATTCTCTTAATTACATATAGTATATGCTAAACCAAGTAAAATTTTTTTAAAAAAATTACTTAATTACTTATAAGTACGTAAGCAATCATTTTTCTTAGAAAGTCGATATAAAGAAGCTGTAGCAGATCTCAATTAATATATGCTATGCAAAACACTATTGTAATAAATTATTAATCATGATATTTAAGGAAAAAAATCTTTTGTGCTAAATATTAATAGATCAATTTGTGTTGCTTGTACTTTTTGCACTCGATATCTTTGCTTTCTCTTTCTTCATCGCCCGAAAAAGAAGTATGTATATATATCATTTTAAATACACATATTTTTGGACAATTTCAAAACACAACACAGACTTCATGTCTCTGGACAAAATTATGATCAGGCTGGGCTCTAAAGATCTACTTGTTGAAGACGTTTGTTGAGGTTAGTTTTGAAAAAGTTCTGTATTTCCAAAATTCCGTTTACCTTGATAGACGTGATCTGCGCGAGCTTGTACGGCAAATTGATCTCGCTAACGTTATCATCATACATGGGCAGCATTTTGCAGCCTTCCTTCATGCACGCGCGACATTTATACATGTAGGAATCAACCTCCGAATTCGCGCTTTCCGACATCATAATGATATTAAAATGATGATCCTTGAAAAAAACAAGATAACGATAGTGGCGAACGGTGTCGGCGTATTATTAGCGAATTGTCAAGCGAACATATACTAATAGATGATAGCTAACCGCGTTTATTTGCTTCTCTCACGATTATCCACAGCCAGAAGGCACAGCTGAGTTAGGCTGACATTACTAGGCACTGTAAGCAATGGACGCGACACAGTGGACACCAGACACAGCGTCCACCACGCCTATGATCTCGATTCGTGATACGGTTGAGTTAAAGTAAAATATACGTTATCTAAAGACTTTTCAGAAATATTTATTCCTTTACCCCTTTTCGTCTTGAGGTCCTGGAAGTCAATTACACGCTTGCACAGGGGCATAGAAACTGGAGCAGGAACTGGAACGACAACCCGTAATAATTCCAAGTTGAAGCAGAGAGAAACCTGAGAGAGGACATGACGACCCAAAACCTGTAACCGCAAAATGCTGCTGCGCACTACCGCCCTCTGACAAATGGATGTAAACTACATTAGCAACGTCCACTTTTCTTAGGGTACATCCGTCCATTTTTCAAGGCTGGAGATTATTTTATTTAACAATGGTTCGAAAATAATCATTTTGTCAAATAAAATGATTTAAAAACAAGTAAAAAAAAAAGTTAATTTTTCACAAGAAAAAAATAATATTTACCGCAAGATTGCTCCGCCGGTGCCTGATGCTTCTCCCAGAAGTCCCAGATGTCACTCTCCTCTCAAAATAGGGACATCTCTCGCACAGGACATTCGCGTAAAACATTCGCGAATAAACGACATTGTCGTCTAAACGATAATTTTTCTATCATTCTCTATCGTTCTCAACTTTTTTGTTAGCACGGATCCAACGCAAGCAAACCTTCTATCTTTGTTTAATGTAATTGCTAATTTAGCAAACAATAAGGATGTAATGATTCTGAAAATCGTGTTAAGCTATTATAGTATTATGGTATGTATTATATGGCATTACATTTGTCGTACGACAAAGCATTTCAAGTCTATTGATTGGCTACAAGAAAGAGAAGTTGTCAAACTTCTTTCTCCTATATAGTCAATGAATTTAAAATCTTTGTCGTATGACAAATGTAATATTGGCCTTACGCTGTATTCTTGCTGAAATCCTAGCAGGTCGCTCTGTCAATTTAAAAATCGACGCTTCAGATTGGGTGTCGTAACAGTATACAAGCTTGTGATTGACTTGTGACTAATATAAAACAATTAATGTAATAACCTTAATTGTTTATAGAGTATATGTTACTAAATACTTATTATAATATTAATATTGAAAAAATCTCTACATGAGTTTATTGTGTCTTTTTGGAAATGGTAAGATCGCAATTATGCTGAAGTATTCCTGATATAAATAATTGATTGTGATAATACATTATAATTATTGTTAATTGTTATAAAATTGTATCTTATTTATTTTCAACACATTTAGAGTATTTAGAGTGGTTTTTCTAAATATAATATATGAGAACAACCACAATTTTATTTATCCTCGCACATAGTTCTCCAACATAATTACGTTCAAAATATGTTTAATAAATGTTAAAAATCATCTAATAAACGTATAAGCTGAAAAATAAACATTTAAAATTTGATACGTATTTTAAATTATATATTTAATAAATATAACAAAAACATTTGTAGGAGTTTGTAACATCTATTAAACATTTCTTTTCGATAGTTTAAGATACGTTTTTATACGAAATATTTCGACGGTTTAATAAATACTTAATGTTAATTTTATTTCGGCATTTAGGCTGCGCGCGGGTTGGTGAAGTGAAGGGCAGGAATCAAGTTGAAAATCGGCCAAAATGTGTAACTAAATCCCAGTTCTGATTGAAAAAAGAATGAATATATCAAGAACTAATGTATTAAAATAGTAAGTATATCTCCCTTTATGCATGAAACAAATATATATATATTTATTAAAACTTAATATTTTTTTAGTATAGTTCTAAATTGAAACTAGAGTAATAATATCACAAATTGATCTCAGTTCCCTGATCACTTTTGTATATGCAAATTCTGAGCACAACCTTATCCGGATAATGTTTCTTCATTTTATGGAGTACACAGATATGCGTACAGGCCTGATTCAGGAATAATGAGAATACGTTGGCCAGGTGGAAGCCGTGAGGTCTCTGAATTAGACCTTGGCCCGCCCACGTCCACTTCTAACCCTCGAGAGATCCCAAGGCCCACCGCTGGTTATGGCACGCGTATAATTGGGCACAAACTCGTCCGATCTGATTATTTCAATCTTGCAGTCATAATGGGACCCGGAGGGCGCCAAAACAATTTAGATAAGGCTCGTTGGAGCGCGCGCCTCGCAGATGCTATGCGAGCCCAAAGTGGCACGGCTCCGGGGCCTTGCAGGGCCGATTAACAGTTTACATCGTTCTAGCTTTTATAATTAAGTAAGTCCGCGATGACAAACCAAAAACCAAAGTAGCTTATCCCGTGGATAAGAGCGGGATAAAATAAAAAATTTATAGATTACAAAACAAGCAATTTATAGATTATAACAACATATAGATAACAAAGCATCTATTTTAGTGCTATAAGCTGATTTTTTAATTGTAAGATAAAAAAATCATAGATTTGTTTATTTTATAAATTTTAGATTATTCTTTACAAAAATCTTTGATAAATGCTCTGATACCAAATTCTTTAATTGGTTTAAAGAATAAGAGAAGAATGATTGGATATCAGAAAAATAATTTCTATGCTCTAATTCTTTCAATGTCTGTAGATACAACAGGTGATTCTACAGATTTCATATTTCTAATACTTAATGTTCTGCTCTTTCTCTCTCTCTCTCTCTCTCTCTCTCTCTCTCTCTCTCTCTCTCTCTCTCTCTCTCTCACATAAAATTATTTACGGTTTATTTCAATACTTTAAATTTTATAAAAAACACATTTTACATATATGAACACAATAATATATGTAACGCAAAATTTGAAATTGACTTTTAAAATTATGTCACAAAGTCGCGTCCCAATATAATATTCGTAACATATCAAACAAATTATTTCCCTTCGTTTTCCAACAATTTAACACGAATTCTGAAGCAGTTAATTCACAAGAACAATAAGTTTAAGAAGCGGCTTAAAAAGATTAAAGAAGTCCGTTGTTCGTTGCGCTAATATGGCTCATCAAGCAAAATGACCATCGTTACTCGCAGATTCTTATGCGCTGGAGGCACAAAGGACGGGCATGATTACGTCGACAAAAATTAGGTTTTCGAGTTACCGGTGCAGACCCGTCATCGATCGCAGAAATTCCTTAGCAAACACTACTCTTTCATTTTGGGCGGTAGCCGACCTGCCGAAGACGTTTAATGGGAGTTAAGAGGGAAAACGATAGAGACAACAAAGGAAGCGGAAAAAAGGAAGACAGAAATGAGAGAAAATGAGTAGCAGGTGCTCGTGGTAGGTATACGGCATACCATCGCCGGAACTTCGTCATCCAAGATGCCACCCGCGTGCTCTCAGCCTTCACGAAACAACCTTTCCTCGAAATTTCCTGTTACGATGATATAATGCAATTCTTTCTCCTACATAGGGTTATTTAAATTTAATGCGCTAAAGAATGAAAAGAATAGTTCTACCATTGAATTTGCAAAGTACGTTTTTGAATACCCAACGAATTTGACGTAACATATCATTGAATTTTAAAAGTTATTTTATTTAAATTAAAAATTTATTTAAAAAAAATTTTAATAAATGTTAATAAAGACAAAGCAATTTAAAAAACGCACTTGATTTTGTATATAATGTCGATTGAAATAGATATCTAGGTATATAGGTATCTAGATAAATGGCAATTCTTAATTTACTTCATTAGAAGTAACATCTAAATTTACGCGATTATTTTTGTATTATTATGTATTTAAAATTAATAATGCCGCATGTTTGAACCCTAATTTAAGGGCTATTCGCACATACAATTGCTTATTATCAACGTATCAGTGATTACTGTTATTCACAGTGTTAAGAACAATGTCTCCCACTTCATTTAGATAATGATGACGAATAGAAACATGCGACGGTAATGATGACGATGCAACGAGACAAAGGCATTGCAATTAGCAATAACCGGCTGTCGCTTAAGTGCAAAAACCAGTCGGATAATTAAGCCGACAGTCTTTCGTTGTAATCCATGAAATCTGCAATGTAATTAAATGATTTCCGCAGCGGATATCTTTTGTATATTTTAAATAACGCGACCTTGTCTGAATCTCAACAAATTAAAAATTAATAAATTATAAAATATGAAAATATGAAAATAAACGTTAAAGTTTATAAATAATAAAGTTTATAAATAACACCAATTGTTAAAACATCAGGCGAATAAAGCACGAAAAAATAAATAACAATGTAACTTATTATTACAATGTAACTTATTTTCTCGACCCATAAATATAGGTTGCTGATAAATTGCGTGACTTTCACGGATTACACGGTTTGATGCGTTATTTATTTGATTAGCAACAACGTGCAATCTGAATAAAGGACAATGGTACCAAAATACAAAGACAAGAACGTTAGATAAATATCTAACTTGACCGGAATCTTAAGATCGTGCAGGTTTAAACATGAAAATGCAAGTTGCTGAACATGAGAATTTTTCGTTGTGTTGGCCACGAAGAATGAAAATTCCAAGGGGATTTGTACATTGTGAACGTTCAACTACATTGTCGCCCTTTGGCAGTCAGTTCCACATGAAAAAAAAGATCACCATTCATCCTACAAGTCTGTAACCTGTTACCGCGCGCGGCCGTTTGTGAGTGTTTTCAGTCTCCTACCTTTTCTTACGAATCCAGCGAATAAAGCACTTTGTAGTCTCGTCGTCGGTTCTGCCGAGGAGTTAGGAAAAATCCGATTGTCGAAACCATAGAGAAACTGTTGAGAACACAACTTGTTGCTAAGCGCAACATGACGCAAAATCACGATCTCTTGCACTCCTATCATTAACATCATGACAAATTATTTTGCATGTATCTTTTTCATTATCGCGAATATAAGGAGCTCATCTTTGATGAATATCAAGTTTGAAATTCAAATTTGACTAGCTATGGTAATTCTCCATTGAATACTTTAACGATCCACGCTTACTAAATTATTTTTCCGAGAAATATTCCAGAGTCCTTTTCGACAAAGATGTTAATCTAGGAACGAATCCTCGTCCTGAGACAAGATTCCCGATGAACTTTCCTCCTACGGAAAGAAGATAAAATATTCAACTGTGCAGAGCTATCTCGAACTAGCGACAAGTTTCGTGTCCGCGTCGATACTAATCTTTATATGATCTTCTGTAAGCCACAAAACAGCATCTGAATCATGCATTAAGCTTCTGAGAGAAGAACAGATTTAATTAAAAAATAGTATTATTTATTTTTTTCGACTATTTTTACCAACATACGACAAGGATTAGGAAGGATTAGATACGTGGTTTGACGGAGTTCAATGAATTGCGGAAGGACTCTTTATGGATTCCGATCTCGTTGTTCATTCACGGGACAAGGCGCATCGGAAGGATTGAGGGAATGAGCATGGGACTGGGATCGGAATGGGAATGGAATTCCTCTTCCTCCCACCCCCCCTCCCTCTCCCTCACCGTATGCGTGCGTCCGGTACGTTCATTCACCGATCCGTCCATTCATTCTACGCTCAACA
>NW_017306018.1:2327794-2341042 GCF_001594115.1 Trachymyrmex septentrionalis | reverse complement strand
ATAATTCCTTTCTGAAAATATGTATATGAAGAAAAAGTAAACTTTTATTTGTATTTAAGGAATTTGATATCGGAAGTATAGTTATACATCTGTTCTTTATTCGTTTATGGTTAACAATGAATTACAAATTGAATGTAAAATCACAAATGGAAGATCATAAAATACACTGCGTATTTAATAGATATTATTGTATATAATATTATTGATATTTTGAATGTTGACATGGACCGGGATTTTGTTTAAGGGAGGGGGCGGGAACAAATTAGAGACTTTTGAACTTGAGAGATAGTCGAGTGATATGAATTGGATATCTACTAGATTTGTTTTGTCTTATATGATTATTTTTAATTAACTACCAGCAAGTAAATTACAAATCACACATATTTATTTAACTAATTATTAAGCATCTGTTTAAGTGGGTTTTTAATTATTTTTATTCATAAAATTTAGAAGGCGCCAAAGAGAGCTCCTTACTCCTCTTGATTACATTCTATGAGTGTTGACATTAATTTGTATGCTAATAAATGCAATTGAGAGGGAGGATATTAGTAATGTAATTATTTATATATTGTAAGTATTTAGACGCGAATCATGATAAAATATTTACCATCGTTTAGTTGAATTCCAGCCAAAAATTCTCCTGCTAGTCTATCAATAGATACGTATACAATATCTCTATTGGAAACTTTCCTTTAAAACGTTCACGCATTATTGAAGCTTATTTTGAGAGAGTAACTTGTTTTCCAAACCATTTCACATACATATTATCGATATATTTCCTGGTAATTTTGTTCAGAAAAAAAGAAAGAGAAAAGAGAGAGAGAGAGACAGAGAGAGAGAGAGAGAGAGAGAGAGAGAGAGAGAGAGAGAGAGAAAGGAGGAATTATAAACATGTTCACAAGTATAGTTATTTACAAACAATTATAATAAATATGAATTTGGACTGTAATGAAAATAAATATAATCTTGAATAAGAAATAATTCTATATTCGATCAAAGCAGATGTTAGTGCTTAAATATTTCGATGTGAATTAGTATATTTATCTAATTCTGCAAACTGTGCGCCGAAATCTTTTTCTTGAAACGCAATTGTAAATAGTATTAGAGTAATAGTATCACAAATTAAATAATTGACAAGCAATTTAATAATTTTGATGCTAATTAATATGACAATTATTATATTGCTCGTCAATTTAATACGTAATATCTTAGAAAGATATTAATAATAATCTAAGTATTTTAAGAACCGTATAATTACTTAGGACTATAATTATAATCAAAAGTCGATTGTGTTCAAATATTATTTCTTTTAAATGTATAATTTACCATATCTCTAAAAGTCGATCATATTTAAAATAATACTATTTAAAATATATATTTTATCGATCTCTGTTCATAAATAATATCTTTTTAGATAACTCTTTCAATAATTTTCAATTCAATTCAATAAAAAATTTTTCATGCATAAATATATAAATAAATATATATAAATATTCATAAACAGGTATAATTATATATGAAATATGTCCATACATGTTCATACATTCTTTTTTCTTTTATAAAATTACTTTTTAGTGTAACAGAAATAATAATAGTAACGTGAAAACATTAAAAGTAATTAAAATGATAATTTTCGTACTATTTGTTTTAGAAAAAAAATCAAGTTTGAAGAGATGTAAAAAAATTATTTATGTATAATTATATATAAAATTATGCATAATTATAAACGATTTTTTTACATTTTTTCAAATTTGTTTTTTTCTAAAACAAACAATGCAAAAATTATCCCTTTAATTATATGTTTTCACGTTACTATTATTATTCCTATTACTAAATAGTAATTTTACAAAAGAAAGAAGAATGTACAAACATGTATGGACATATTTGATATATAATTATACATGTTTATGAATATTTATGCATGTTTATGTATGTTTATACATATTCATGCATGAACAATTTTTCAAGACTCAAGAAATAAATCCACTGTAAAAATGTAAGTATTATTTCCTAAAAAAAACTTTTTTTCGAAACTCACATTGTATAATCAGAGAGAAAGGGAATGTTCCCGGCCAAGCAAAATTTTTCGAGACCCAAAACTAAGTCGTGTGTGTCGGCTCTGATTCAAACGTAATTGATGCGTCGACCGCACGCGCGCTCGACGCACGTAGTGGGGATAAGGAGGGAGACTGCGGCGCCGGCCGGCGCGGCGTGGCGGAAGGAGGGGGCGTGGAGGGGGAAGCTTACGGACGCGCACCTATATGCTGACGCGGAACTCGGAAGACCGGCGCTCTCTCGCCTCTCGATGGCATTCGTCTGTGAGCCGCTGTGTCGCGCGGTCGCTTTCACGTCGTCCTACGTTATATATCAAACCGACGACACTGGTCAGTGTCGTCTGGTTGTCAGCCAATTTTTCCGCGCGTGTTTATTAACCCTCTCGCGAAAGAGTTAGTCGTCACAATCGTCCGCACGCATGAGTCGAAGGAACATCGCCGGGTTCTCCCTAGTCCTCCACACGCCGGCGATAGAAATCTCAAAGTAGAGGGGTGAGTTTCCACTCTCACCCTCGACCTCTTATTTTTTTTTCCGAGAAGAGAGAGAGAGACAATCCGCACGCGGCGGTCGTCGTCGTGCCGTTATCGAGGGAAACCCAGCGTGACCGGCCGGGAGCCGTGGAACGGTTATCTTCGCTCGCCTCTGCATGGTGAAATTAACGCGAAAAGTGCCTGCCACGCTCCGTTTCGTCTCGCGAAGACGGAAAGAGAATAAAAAAGGTGGGGGGAAACAGGAAGTGGGACACCGCGAACCGAGGACTTCCTTTTCTCGCGTAACTCTCGTTCTTTCCGAGTCCCGACGAGTTTTCATGAAACTTCGTTTCATCGGAGGAGGACGATCGCCGTGATTCTCCGAGTGATTTGGAAATTCTTCTTGCGAGAGCGAAGTAACCTTAATAAGTGTGCTGTGACAGCTGCGGAAACAACCTACGTGGAAAATGGAGTCGACGGGGACCCTCCTGCTAATCGTCCTTCTGGGAGTTGCCAGCTGTCAAAGTGAGTACTTTTCGATCTTCGCGTATACATACATAAAATCAGCCGTGAGCCGGGCTGCCACGTGCCGTCAAGGATTACTACACTTCTGTTCCGGGGTCCGCGCCCGACGCTGTAATTCACGCGGTGGCTCGCATTCCCGGCGGAATCGGGGACGATCGATTAAAGCTTCGTGCCTGCCCCGCGAATTACGCGATGAATGAGCCGAATGAGATCAACCGAGCACGCTTAGCACGATTGTGTACCTTGAAACGAGGTGAAAATTATATAAAGCCTACGGCACACGATGTACGTCTTCCTACTAAATTGCGCGCGTTTTAAGTAAATTACTATACTAGCAGTTCTAAGTTCCATGTCATCCAACACTAGTAATTGAAATAATTTCACAGAAAAATCATGGAAGCCTGCACACCGTGGCTCTTAACTGTGACAAGTCTTAATATAATTGTCGTTTTAAGAGTACGATCTAACAAGTAGACGTTTTATTAGTTAAACTTTAACTCTTATTTATACAATGATTTGCTTGCCAATCCTTTACTGTACACAAGTTCATATTTAACTGTACAATTTCAAAATGCACGAAGTAAAAAATAATTTACGAGGTGAAAATCAAATTTCTATACTGAAATCCAACGCAGTCTGTAGATTTTTTTTCAAAGTGAGGGTTCAATTAATTTAAGTTGATCCTAGCGATATTAGCATATACTGATTGCATCAAACAACAGGCAGGGAAGCTGGCTGCGCAAATTACTTCTTTATAATCTTATAATAATCGTAATAAATATTGGAGGAATCCTATTTTCTGAATCCGCACTGTTTAGAGAGTATATTTTTAGCTCTTCCAAAACCCCCCCATGTAATTTACGCTCCGAGAAATGCGATTGCAGTGTTAGTAGTCACAAGTCCCCGCGATATACCATCGACATCTCTCCACAGGCTGTCCATTGATCGACGCTAATTCACGGCAATTATATCGGGGGGAGGAGGGGAGTTGGGGAGGAGAGGGAGACGCAGGATGCGTATGGAAGCGCCGGCATCGTAATTTGCACGGTAATGACACATTTTCGCTCGTGTCGCGGTTCAGTGAGTCTTTTGTGTGGCATCACGTCGGGGGGAGAAGGGTGATGGGGGTGGGGAAGGGGGTTAGAAGAGAACCCCGATTTATTCCGTGGACAGATCCTTTCGTTTCGATTTCGAGATGAGCATCTTTCAGAAGCCAATTCCGATTTGTTAAATAAATTCTCGATTCAATCACCGTAGCATGCGTTTAGCTTGTAACTTCAACGATTTTCTCTTCTTTTTTATTTTGTAAAGTCGATTAATTTGGCTTCCGAGAGACTAACGTAACGCCCGCTCTTCCATCGATCAAACACATTTTACAGGTACTGCGAGACGATATCGTTCCGCATTTTCGTCGATTCTTCTCGTTTCGTGCATCGCGAAATCCGCGTTTGCCGGCACGCGATCACGGGTGCATCGCGAATTCAATATCACCAATACACAACTGATTATCTACGTAAGAAGAGCCATTGCGATGGCATGCATCAGCAATTTTTATCAGTGGAATTATTTAAACTCGAGCGCAGTAAGTAGCGGTAGTGCCGAATAGATTTTCTATCTTTTTCACCGTACAAAAAATAAATTAAATATATATTAAAAGAAATTTTTTTTATATTTGTGATTATAATTTTATGTTACCGTTATTACGGTTATTATTATTATAATGTTAGTAATAATAACTATTTGTAATTCTATCAAATGTACATATATAGTTATCACTGAAAATAATTACAAATTGTAATTATTCTTACATGTATATTTATTATTATTAGTTATGATATCATTTTATATATATATATATATATTGATGAAAGAAACGACTCTTTCGATTTTTTATTACTAGATATTTATTTAAAAATCTCCATGTATGTGTGTCATCAGAATTCATAATTTTATGCTCTTTTCGAAAATATATGTATGTACAACAGGAGGTAAAAAAATTGCTTCACCTAAGTTATGTTTAAAAACCACCTGGATACCCCCGTGTATCGTCTTATTCTTGTTTAACATTGGATGAACAATAAGGATAAGATGATATGTTGGGTGATGTTTCCGAACGCAGCCCTAATGATTTATAGAACGTATACAATTATTATATAATTATATTATTACTAACATTGCAGTAATAATCATAATTATAGTAACTATAGTAATTACAGTCACAAATACTAAACATTTTTCCCTCAGTGTAATTAGTTGCTGCAAAAAATCAAACAGAATTGCATGACGCGTAACATGACGTCTTTCTTTCTTTCATTCGGAAGGAAAGAACTTTTATCAACCTTTTAATTTAACGATCACTGATTTATGAATAATACACAAACGTTGCTTCTTCTTATAAACGATTAAATCTGTGATGTTGGAAAATTATATTTCTTTCTGTTTGGCCAACAAACAGTGATACAAGCCCAGAGTTTATACTAGTAACGTATTTGCTTTAAAAGTCCACAATTATATAAACATGAGCTAACGGTTATTGCAATTATCGCGCTTTCAACGAGCGAGTTCTTATTCATCCCGTGTACGCCGTTAAAAGGAGACTGTAAAGATCGGGCATTGGTCGGAATAGATACGAAGTTACGAATGCAGATTGCAAGTCACGATTGGAATGTCACGGTGTGCACGTGGGTTGCACCTTACGTCGCGACGGTTGAACGAGTCATACCGATCTAAACTAATCTGTCTGTTGAGAAAAATAAATAAAAATAAATAACAAACACACACATAGATGTTCGTAATGACATACTATGAACAGCTAGATATGAATTAATTTTTTTGTTTTAATTAACTTATTTGAACTACGTCTAAGTAATTTATTTCAAACAGAAGACATCTGAATAATCACTATATCAAAATATTAAACACAAATGTGTGTACAATGATACATAATGAAACAAATGACGTACCTAGAACGCCTAGTTTATAATTCAAGGTAAGCAAAACTACATCTTTCTGTACGATAATCGGGACCGTACACGACTGCATTACCAGAACTCTGACAAAAAACACTATCATGTATCCACACACCATTACCGCACGTTTCTACGAAGATTTGATATTCGTGGTGTACACGTTTAAATAAAGGCAATCTTCACTGCCCTCAATTTCAATTTGTATAAGATTATTTATTTGAACGGTGTTGTTTCCATATTTCGAAGCGTTTCTTTTACCGGACCATGATTTTGTTGGTATCGGATCCTAAAAATCGCATATACGCATGATGTGATTTTTTTGTGTTAAGAAACAACTTGTTTGTATGTATAAATTGTATTTAAGTAATTCTTAAATAAACAATTAACGTTTATAGCTAACGAATTAGTGCTTTAAGTTTTGCATAAATTTGACGATGTCCATTTTGCTATTTCTTTTTCATATAAGATTTATTGTAGTGTTCTAGAAAGCTCTCAAAATAAGCTTCAAGAATGTGCAATAAAAATGAGAGATTCCGTAAAAAAAAATTCAATTTGACTTTCATTATGCAATTGCAACTCTGTTAACGATATTTTATTTAGTCCCACAACTTTACTCTTATGTTCTTTGCTATAGTCAATCGTATTCGAGATATTTTAGTATTTCTGGATTTTTTGATAATGTATATTAATAAATGAAAAGCAGATTATATAATAATTACGAAATAACAAATACTAAACAGCTTTATGATCGATTAATTGTAATTTTTCAAAGAGTTAATTTTTTTTAAATATATACATGAATTGTATTTACTTACTTTAAATCTAAGTTTTTCAATCGGTGGTTTCGCATATGGCATTCCTCGAAAGTCTATGTAATAATTATCATAAATATCTTTATCTATGATGCCAATTAACTTTCCTTCCTGCATGTGTATTTCGATTCTGCTATCCATAATGGATGCGTTATTTAAGTAGAAAAATATCAGAGAAAAATTGACTCGCTAAAAATTGGCTAGTTTTTCATTATTTTGTTAGATAGTAAGTATCCCCAGAATAACTGGATAGAAGTCTTAGATAAAATTAACTCTAATGAGAAGTCTTGGAAACTGGACAGGTCTGACAGAGCAATAACTCACGTTGTGCTTTTACTTATATATAATTGCTACAAAAAAATTTATAAATACGCACATTTTTATTATACAATATTTAGCTCGTATGACTTTTAAATTATAATATGCATTTATTTTTCTTCGAGAAATATTTTAAATGTCTATTGAAAAACTTTAGGCATCCCTCTAAATAAAAGGTATAAAATATTTATAACAATTCGCGAGCATTTCATTAAAAAAGATTTGCGCATTAACAGTTTAACATACACTATATAAAATTACACTTGCAATTCAATGATCAATTAAACAATAAATAATAACAAAACATTGATAATATTGCTGGAAATACATATGTATATAAATTCACTCGCTATGATCTTTAGTTTCTTTGATTTGTATCATTTTTTTAATCAATGTTGAAAAAATGATGATCTCAAAAAATGTTTGTATAAAACAGTCTTGATAGCAGGCTCCTGCATTTCTTGGAATTTTTTAATGAGTTGACAGTATCTTGTCATATTTTTGTTTTTCGAATACAGAATCGACGATAACATATTTACAGCCATAAAATAGGAATATGTATTACCAATTTCAGTAAGACCTTCTATGATGCTAATAATATCGTTTACATAATTATCGGTACGCACAAATATCCTTTCAACAAAGTTCTCGAGAATTTCGGCCATTAACGAGATTAATAGTGGCGAGAAAATATCGACTAATTCAGGCAAGTGCTGACCAATTTTCAAGCCAAAAGCTTTCATCCTTGAAGATTCATTGCAAACTTCTTGAAATTTCTTCATATATACTAATCGCAAATAAGACTTCGCATCTTGTTCAGGTGACAAGATAGATGAAAATAAAATTTGCAAATTGTCGATGATTTGTGGATTAATGGATGTATTAGAGCGAATATATTCGCGAACATGACTAATGAAAATATCTATGAATGAATACATAATTTTGTTGACTTGACAATCATATTTTTTAAGAGGTTGAGACTTGTCACAATAAGTACAATAAGTGGTCACTGTGTTTGCTTCACGAAAGCCATCGGTGAGTACTTTAAAGTATGTTATGTATTTATCTTTACTCTGCAAAAGATACGGTATTATAAAAGACATCGCTATTTTACACACATCAAAATCACAATGAAATACATATCTTCGAATTATGCTTTTGATCAAATTCTTCAGCAATTCTTCAGGTAAAACATTAAAAATATTTGTTTTGAAAAGATTTTTCAATAACTCGATAGTACAATTTTTTATCTTCATCGGTTCCATTTTATAAAACTTGTCCATTATTTTCGACCATAGATCGAAAGATTTTTTAATGTATTCATTGGGAATGAATATGAACTTGTGATTTCTTACATAATAAGGTTTGTTTATATGTAACGCGTTATGTTCAAATACATCCTTTATCATTTTCAATATTATATCTAGGACAAGTAATGTATCTGTGTTTTTTTCAGTAGAATCAGTAGGATTCACCGATGACACAGCTTGACAATATAAAGACCAAGTTTCGGGTTTTGGATTTGAAAAGAACAGTCGTTGGATTGCTTCGAACAAAACTTGTTGTATTGAATAATGATCGGTCGGCAACATTTTTTGATAGAGATCAAGTTGTTGCGCGACAGATGTTAAGGATATTAGCCTAATCCCATGCTTTTGTACACTCACGCGCATATCCGTTAACTTCTTCACGCATGATATTACTTTGGACATAGGAGTTCGTCTACTTACGTTTGTTAGTATCATCAAAGCTATTGACAAGTAATCTCCTACGCACAATCTAATTATGAGGTCAAGATGAATTGGCGGATTGGAAAGTCTCATGCTCAATGGTAAATTTTTCACCATCTTGTAATTATCCTTAGCGTTTGGATGACTAGTATCTACCTTCATTTCTGTGGGTACGAAAGAATCGATTAACTTTGTCACTGCCTCACCGTGAAGTAAAATGGCTAAGATAGTAATGCTAGACGATATTTTATCTTCGCATTTGTCGTGTATATAATCCTTGCAATGTTCGGCAAATTTAATGGGTAGGTCTTTGTACCAACGCATACTCCTGATGAAGTGATGCACCTGTTTGCAATGATAATTTTCCATGGTGACTTTTAAATACTCTTTCCAATTCTCCTGTATATTTTGTAGATCTGATTTTAAAGCAAGTGTTTTCAAGCTTACAGGTGTGGTATTTTCTTCTGATATGGTATTTTCTTGAAACCAAGATGGAAACCAACTGCGATATAATTCTGCTTCATGCGACTGCAGTAGATGGTGCATATCATTATTACATAAAAAACGAGAATTCTTATATAAAGGACGTTTTTTAGAACGTTTTTTAAAACGTTTTTTAGGACTTATATTTTTAGGACTATCCGAATAATTATTCCGACATTTTTGAGAACATTTTTTAAAACCTTCTTCAAAACGTAATATTTCGAAAACAGTGTCCATTAACCAAGGATAGTCTCTAATTGTCAGTTTTTCTACATTGATTTCATTCTCATACTCTTTATTGAATCCGACTATCGTCCGGATAATTTTAAAAAGTATGCTTTTTTTTTCATAAAAATCTTTAAAATCCTTTTTTTGAATTGTGTTTAAGAATATTACAAGCCATTGTCTTTCATCGTGTGGCTCCAACTTCTGGCAGCGGTAGTCTTCATGATTTTGTTCTATACAAATGTCGACCAATTCTTCCATTGGCATATTGTATTTAAGTCTGAAATACACCATAAACTGGAACATATATTCCGATACAAATTCATTTTTTACGTAAAACAATTGGATAATTTCTATTATAAGGGAGAGCTGCTTTTTATTAAAATCACGTGGATGATAGTATATTCTAAGAAAACTGAATAGACTTTCAAATACACTACGGTTTTCGTTCTTATGTCTCTTCAAGAAGTACATCAAAGTATCGGATAACGCATCGTCATCCTTATTATTCTTACAAACTTGCATCATTTTTTCAATTAACTCAGATCTTTCCTTTTCATCTTTAGTTTTATTTATTTGTTCCTTGAGATATGGTATCGCTTCGTTAACAGGTAAATAACAAATCCAATTTTCCTCGTAAGAATACGAACTCACTTTCTCGAACATAATTCTGGCTTGTTTGACCTGCTCCTCGAGAGGTAACAATTTTAACAAGCCTTTCGTTATATTTTTCGTTTCAGTAAGAAGAGATTTATCATATTTGGACTCGTACGATTTACGGAGTAGTTCGTATATTTTATTATCTGGATAATATCGTAAGTATTCGAGCACTTCGTATGTGCTGAACAAAGATTCTTTTTCGGGTAATAAATCCAGAAATATTTTTTCCATTAAATGCTCGTTGATCTGTTTTTTTAACATGTGGATGTATGTACGCGGCTTTTTTATCAAGTGTTGCTTAGCCTTTTTCAAGAATATTTTAGCACGAGTGTTGCTCAAACTAGGTTTATTATAATAAGGTCTTATAATACTCGATTCATGAGCCTCAAATAGCTCTACAAAATCTTCCGGTCGCTTCTTTATTAATTTGGGCAGTAAAGATTCATATGTAGCGACGTTATTCGGGAATGGAGTGCGTTCATCAGAATTAGAGAATAATTTGAGAAAACGCACTGCCAAATCCAGATTTTTGCGGAATATATGTTTAACAAAATGTGCAGGCAGCACGAATCCTTTTTTTACGATCGTGTCATAAGCAAAAGTCGTATCACAAGCCAGGAACAATGGGTAAGCGGTTTGAAAGTCATAAATAGACTCCACTGCTATGAACATTTGCTGTGCAAAAACCGGATCCTTCAATTTATATCCGAGTGTCTTCACGATACGCATTCTCGTCTTTACGGAAACGTACGGAAAGAGATGTTCGCAGAAGTATGCGACGTTGACGATCTCCTTGTAGCTGCCATCGAAAAACCAAGTGGCCTTAAAAGCCCGGTTTATTATTGTCAAGTCGTCACTTTTGAGCGCTGACGTTATGTCCTTATGCCTCTTTTTCTTGACGGCGGTTTCCACGTGAAGTAGAGGTAGCAATTCTGGCGGAAATTGTTCAACATCTTCGCTGGTTTGATGCAAAGCCAATCTTCCTATCCAACTAAACTTCTCACCGGCGGTATCTCCCGGTATCTTTTGAATTGCTCGCAAATAAGACATCGACAAGTCGACAGGTATTTTGTAGTCCATCGTGATGCTTTCGTTACTGGTACCTTGGCATGAGGCCGTGGAAGAAGAAGACATCGTGCTTGAAAACAAACGAATGAATGAAATAAATCTGTATTTTTCTATATACGTACAATGAATACAAAAAAAAATAATGTGCTAATGGTCATAGAACTAGAGCTTGCTATTATACGTATATTACTATTTAAACGAAAATACATTTATGCGTGTATTTAACATATTTATTTATGAAAAATGTTTTTTGAACGTTTTTATAATAAACGTTTATTCTTTTATTATGTAATCATTTTAGTATGATAAGTTGGAAAAATTGAAAATTTTTTTTGGGTGTAAAAAAAACATTTGAGTACAGTAAAAAATAGAGTATAGAAAAAAATATGTACATAAAGTAATATTAAAACAGTGTATTCGGACAAACGTTTTCTAATAAACTAATATGCTATTTTCACGAATAAATCTTTACGTCGGTTTTAAAATGCATTTTAAAATGTTAAACTCTGTAAGAAAAATAAAATCGATTTTTAATTTTATAAAAAAGACATAAAATATTCCTTAAGATGATTTTTATAGAAATGCTAAATATACGTATAAATGTATTCTCGTTTAGATATATAGTACCAGGTTTTTATTTAAAACACGTATAATTGAAACAAACGTTTCTAATAAATAAATATGCTAATTGTACGTGTAAACGTAAAACTTACAAGTGAATGTTTTTCTGAAAGTGAATATAAACGGATAAACGTATCACGGTTACACATATCTTCGAAAAACGAAATAAAATTAGAATCCTACTTAGAACTTAAATTTCTCGAATATAGATAATATACTTCTTGTGCGCGGTTGAATAATAAAATATTTTATTTTTATTTATTTTTAAAATAATATACTTTAATTATTACATTATTTTTTTTGAAGTAAAATAATTTTTCAGAAATATATAATCTGTTTTATTCTTTGTTAAATTGCTAATTAATGTTTACTTTCGAAAAATAAGATTTTTTGTGGAAATATGTCCCTAGTACGAATACTTTTTGTACATCCAGTAAATAGCATATTCGAATTTTCGCTTCTTACCTTTTATGTTATCGGCGAGAATACTTTGCTCGCAAACAAATCTAAACAAAGATCTTATTTGTTTTGATTATTCCAAGGTAAAATCGATGCCGAATCTCGACATTCGCAGCGAATGTCTTGATAATGAACAATTTTCGTTAATTCAGGTCAAGGAATATAGTGATCGCTAAAAATTTTAAATTTTTTTTTCCGAAATGGACAATGCGCGAAACACAAGCAAGACCAAATTTATGACAAAAAATCGCAAGCTGTTTTTCGCCAGTTACAGTACTACGAAGACAACTTTTTCTTCGGCAGCGGTATTCAGTGTACCGTTCGTACAAACTGAACTATGATTAGTTCGTTCAACTAATTATAAATATCACCCGCACGCACTAATTGATTATCGCATGCTCAATTTTACGCACATCCAGCGAGATTTAAATTAATTTCTTATCGAGTTCCGATCACTTTCACAATGTTTCTTAACGATCTCTTCTGCGAACTTTACATTGCGTACGTGGCTTGGATAATTTTTTCAACTTGTCTATATAGATCAGTCTCACGAAAGATCGATCAGAGGTGTGATCGAATTTTTCCAAAGACAGTACAACGGAACCTGAAGACAGCGCCACACAAGAGACGCCTGTGCGTTTTGTGTTGACATGTTCGACACGTACGTGTTCAAATGTATATATATCATTGTTAGGATTTTAGAAGTTAATTGTCCTATGATATGCTTAGAATTTGTTTATTTTTCTGTTCTATAACCATATTATGTGACCATATTATGTGGGGTACGGTTGCGATGATGCAAATGCTTTAAAGCTTGCTTTTTTGTTCGATCAGTTCGTAAAATTCTTTGTTA
>NW_017306018.1:2322241-2327694 GCF_001594115.1 Trachymyrmex septentrionalis | reverse complement strand
CCATATTATGTGGGGTACGGTTGCGATGATGCAAATGCTTTAAAGCTTTTTGTTCGATCAGTTCGTAAAATTTTTTGTTCTAATTGGTCAATCAAACGCTTCAAAGTATTTGTAGCAAGATTTTGATCATACGGCAATAAAATGAAAAAAAATCAATATTTTTATCAAACTTAAGTTGTTTTATCTTCGGATAAACTATGGCCAATCTTCATAATCCGTTCTTATGTTAAGACGGTCTTAAATAATGTCTTAAGATGTTAATACGACTCACTGATTGGTTTGTGACATCTTAAGATCTTAAATATAAGAACCGACTTGTAGAAAATTTATTTGAACATGAAAGATCGTGGGAGAGATTTTTTTATACATTTGTAGTAGTATATAGTTCTATATTTTTAACTTTTTGTGATTACTTAAGAATATCACAAATTTCTTAGGTCTAAGTAGTACAAGAAATGCGTCAAATCTGAAAAATACATAAAAGAAACACCATTGTAATTGTTCCAGATATTTAAGAATCAGATTCATGACAAAATGAAAATCTCAAGGCTTAAACTTCATAAAGATTTGAGGGCTACATTTCTCAAAGCAATCCGTGAAAGAAATCGCAACTGATTATATGGATCTTTAGAGACGAATTTGTATGTATACTGAGATATTGTTAAGTGACAATAGTGTCCATAGGATAAAGAAATATTTTTTGCTCTAACGAGAGCAAACCTGTACGAATCTGCAAAAAAAGCAGTTAAAGGAAGCCTTTAAAACGAGCTTCTCGGTTACAACACACTCACACACACATATATATATGTATATTTTTCTTTCTATCTGTCTCTTTTTTCTTTTGCTCTCTTTCTCTCTCTCTCTCTCTCTCTCTCTCTCTCTCTCTCTCTCTCTCTCTCTCATAGTATATTCACCTAAATCTTTAAAGAAATGCCGCACGCCTTTACACCTTCGAAGGTTCAGGTAACGGAATCGCTCAGCTCTTTTATAAAGTATACAGAAAATTCAACAAAATATGCAGAAAACCTAAGAAAAAAGGTTTCCCTTGTCGACACATTTTAGTATCGCTATTATTATTTCGGTATTCAAGTCAAGTACATTTTCAAGTCGAGTGCACTATAAGAAACGACAGTATTTTTTCCCATATACATGTAATAAATATTTTTATGGCAATATATTATAACTATTATATGTTGCGGTTAATTTTTTTTAGTTTCAATTGTTTGAATTGTAAAATAAATTTTCAAAGACTACCATATCTTAAAATTATACACTCCTTGCTTTTACTTATTAAATAAATAAAAATAAAATTTCCATTTACGCATCATACATTTTTTTATATCGCGTTTTATATATATTATGTCATGTATTCCTTTATACATATTACTGTACTGATTAAGCGCAACCAGTTTTAAAGATATCGTTACATCACATTGCATAAAAATCCATAATTCATCTATGAAAAGCGGGAGAAATTGATCTGTATATTATTTTATATACAGGGTGTTAGTTAAGTATATTGCCATACTCAACAGAGCGATTCTTTGGTTTATTTCAAGTAAAAAAGTCCATATAAACATGTGTCCTAACGGCTTAATATATATATATAATGATTTTATTTAACTAACTAACCACTCTGCCAAAAATGTAGTTTGCAACGGAAATTTAGCACCGTCTTGTCAATCCTTTATCGGCTTAAGTTAACGAGTTACGTGGCGACGATTCTCACGCTCGGTAGATAATCTTGATTCATAGAAGGACCCTGACTACCTTCGTAATCAACGGCAACCTCTGTAAGGAAACCAACCTATGCTCGAGAAAAAAATGTACTATACAAACAAAAACGAATATCTGATATAAACTGTACTTATTTTTATCATTTTATTTGCCATAAATTTTTGAAATCTTCATGTACAAAACAAAGAAATTTAAATTGATAATTATATTTCTTGCGACTTTAATGTATTAGTTAATAATAATAAACTAAATGTAAATTATTAATACAACAGTATTATTGTAGAAAAATTAAAGAAAATATCATGGACGTAATTTTACTTGTACAGATATTAATAATTCCGTTATTCACGAGAGATTAGTCATACCTGAAGCTTGTTTTCGCAGATATCCCAGGTGATTCGGTACTGTAAGGTCTTTATCGGCATCTTGACGGTCAATGTTTTCTAATTCAAGCTACCTGATCTCATACTACCGACTGCTAAATTTATGCCTCAGTCGTCGATCATCGTTGAGTATGTAGTTAAATATCAGCGTTCATTTGAAACTATTTTATCCTGAAATATTTACGTCATATATTATATTAAAATGTCTTAAATCTTAAATTGTCAAATTTACGCAGAGATATTTTCTGTGAGAGAAAATAATTCTATTTTTCTTTCATTCATGCACCAATTAGCGGCAAAGCAATAATCTGCAGTATTTTTTTTTCATTTGCATGAGAATAAACTTGATAAGAATATCTGAAGTGTATGATTATCATCGACACGACTGGGCGACGGTGACTTTCTTTCGGTGTACCAAAACGAAGTTCTTGTTCGTCGCCGCCGTCCAATTTACACCTTTGCGCGGTCAAACTCGACAAGAAAGGGTTCTCGAGAGGCCATTAGGACGGGCCCGAAAATGTTGTTCTTTGCGCGCGGGGACTCGGGTTGCGATGTTAGTTATTTCGGTCTTCTCTGGTCCAGGGCGTATCAAGGGCAGCTCCGGAATGACCGTGTGACGTGTATATTTTAAGAATATCGATGTGAGATACGGATATTTATTCTGCTTATCAGTAAAAATATTGTATAATGAAACAATATATCGTTAATACGCAATATAATATTATATTATACTATTATAAATTTTATGATTTCTATTCTGATATAAACACACAATAAAATAAAAGGAAAATTACATAAATGAGAAATGGATCGTATTTTTGAATGATTTCATTAAACAATACATGTGTGATAATTGTATATTATTCATAGAGATAATGAGATCTCTTCAACTAAAACGTTGGAAGTTTACAGAAAATAATTCTATGAAACAAAACATATTGTATGATGATTATAGATTGTTCATGTATAATAACACGTTAGAGAAGAATTCCGTTAACTGAAAGAAACGTTGAAAATTAGATAAACTGAATAAGAAGTTTGTTTATAATTTTTATCTAATAAAAATATGTGTAACACATATATTATATTGGCTCGTAGCTCCTTTCTTATACGTATTGAATTTTAATCATTTGAACCGTTTTCTTACAATTTTAATTGAATAAGAAGTGACAATTATATTCTACATTTATTATACAAAATGCTAGATAGGGATAAAAACAAGACCATCCGGAAAGTGATAATTATTCGAAGTCGAATAGTTCTTGTCGAAGAAAAGAACAAAATAATATTGTTGAAAGATCTCGTGATCTTAATTAAATATCTAGCGAACGCTATAATTATTGGCCGCTTGGTCAGGAAATTTTGGCCACCCAACTGTCTTGGAACGCACTTAATCTCTTTGTAAATTGGATCAATTAAGTAAGCCCTGTCAAGCGAAGGGTCCAATATAATTGACTAAGTATGTCAGAAGGCGATAGCATCTTCACCCGCAGACTTATTTAACAAAGTATAGTTAACAGCGGTGTAGACTTCACCGTGAATTTCTCTCTTCGAAAAAAATGAATAAAATAGAATAAGAATATATCAATTAATGCATTTTATATATGAATTAATTTTCATTAATCTCTTTTAAAACTTAAAAAATCCGTAAAAAGTATTTGAAATGGTATTGAGGTACAGACGATCACAATACACTGTTTAAAATCTAGTAAGATGATCAATATAACAAATATATATAATGATCTCGAAAGAATCTATCAGTGAAAAATGTAAAAAAGCCCATCAGAGTCTACATCAGCATTCGGAAGCAGAAAAATTCTTTATTTTTCGTGTGAATGTAACAAAACAAATAAAATATACGTTTCAACCCTTCAGTTCGAGTTCTTATCAATATAAAATATAAATCGAAATTACATAATTAACGCAAATTCCCAAGTTGATGATTCCTGACAAATCAGTTTGTTCTTCTTTATCCAAATTAGCTACGTAATGAATAGCTCAATGATTATCAAAATTATTACGTTATACAATAATAATATAAATACATAAAGTAAAACCGAAGTCATATGCATTGCGTCACTACGTAGAATCACATCGCTCATCAGATTGTCAGATTTGCTGTGTAGTCATTCCAAAGAAACACGAAACAAAAATTAGAGAATTATTAAAATCATTTGTCTGAATTTTCTATTATATCCATTTACATGTAAGCGGTTTCTCGCGGTTTCAAGTAAAAAGACTTGTGGTGTCGACAGTCAGAGATAGAATGAGAGCCAAAGTAATAAGTCAAGTAGTTGAAATAAAAATAAAACTAAGAATACAAAAGAGGTTAATATCAACGTCACAATTTAGTAAACAAATTCATATATAGCGGGTCCAAAGAATACCCATATAATGTAACATAATAAAATTTAAATTTAATTTAAAAATATTACAATTTTAAAATTCATCATTTGACATCTACGATAAATTTGTTAGACGATGGCGAAAAGTTCATCAAAGTTTCCCGAGTTTTAATATTTCAAGGAATAATATCTTTTGATATTTTTCTGCTTCGACTCCAATTAATCTATCAAAAGAAAGTAATTAACTTCTTGATTGTTGGTGGAAGGATATCCGCGAGGATTCCGCGCTGTAATATCCATGAGATAAGTCCCGTGAGATCGGACGAGTTTTGCCACTGCGAGGTGATGTGACGCAGCAACGGGGACCGAATGAACACGGGACAGGTCTAAAGCCGGCTCGGCGGCATGAGACAGAGTCCGCGCGCTTAATTCGCCCCGTTGCCTCAATGGCACCTGTCGACCGACTCTGAGTCCGACGGAGAGTCTGGCAGCAACAATGTTACTGCCATTAATCACGATCATCGGATGCATCACGCGCCGTCTCGTCGCCGCCCGATGCGGTGGTTTCCCGCCGTCGACGAGGAGCCCTCGTTCTTGCCGCGCGAGCAGTGTCATCCATCATCGCGCCGGCGACAGCCGTACGGTATCAAAAGCCGTTCGAACTGCGTATTCCGATTGCGTATACGAAGAGAAGTCAGCCAATCCGACCTAAAGTTTCGAAAGTTCGCAGACCCTGAAGATAAGACTCGCGAGCCGTCGGCCATTCAAACGATGGTTCTCAAGCTGCGAGCCAATCCAGATTGTCTGCAAACAGCTTCAGGCAGATGTTTTAAATATCATTTTTGTAAATTTTTCACGTGTTGAAAATTTTTTGTATTCCAAACGCTGCCTCTAGAATTAAATACCAAACTGACCTCTATTGACTATTTCTATTTTTTAGATCATATATGATATATTTATGTATAGTACGATATGAAGTAACTGCGCC
>NW_017306018.1:2315341-2322141 GCF_001594115.1 Trachymyrmex septentrionalis | reverse complement strand
AACTGACCTCTATTGACTATTTCTATTTTTTAGATCATATATGATATACTTATGTATAGTACAAAATTGAAAAATTCTTTGGAAGAGGGGTTGGGATATAATTTTCTAAAAACTCTCTGAGTCTGAGAGAGAGAGAGAGAGAGAGAGACGAAAAAGAGGAGAGAAAGAAAGAGAGCTCTCTCAATGAAGCATGTGGGTGCCACTGCATTAGGACGCATGCCAACGTAGCGGCCATTAAGAAAATAGATCAAGTTCTCGGCCAACTCTGAATTGAGCTCCCCCCTACGCGGGTTAAACCGTTTTGCGACGAGTGGAGCGGCGGAAACTCTTTGATCAGACGATGAGTCTCCATTTCTCGTCGACGTTTTTCACGAAGGTAGTTTACCGTTTCGAATTAGGTGGAATAATTCTCTTTTTTAAAACTGAGTCATTCTACTCTTTCAATTTTATCGTATAAATATATCAAATTCTTATTATAGCTCTTTAATAACTTTGACATTATTACGTCAAAATCTATTGTATTAAAATTGCAACATTGAATATTTTTGTTAATCTGTAATTCAGTTTAATTTAAGTTAATTTTTTAATTATTTTTTAAAATTATCTCTTTATCCCTTTTTTTATTATTAATACGTACGTAGGAAAAGCGGTAAAAATGTTCAAGCTGATAAAATAGGTGTTTAAACAAGCAGGTATAGGATGTACATGAGCAATTATTGTTCACTCTCGTAATAAGATCAGCGTGCCATCACGCGTAGCTAGTGTTGACCACTTGTAGTAGTTTAGACGATGAAAGGGCAAGAATCGCGCGATCCGATCGATTACAACGGATTATGGAACATTAACGGAATAGAACGGGATACAGACTGCCTGGCATTTCTTCTTACCAGGCCAGGAAATTAGAACCATTTCCAGAGCAATTTCCTGCCCCCAAGTACATGTGATGCCCTCACTCCGCCCTTTCATTCTTGCACGACGAAAGGGCCATCGTGATATTAATCTAGCCGCTCTTAAGGGTGGCGCGCGCGGAAAGAGCAGATGTAACATGCAGCTTTTTTCGATCAATCGATATATAGGTGCAGTTAAATGTGAAAGTCATACGCTAATTTTCGTCGAGTCGTGCTTTTACTCTAGTTAGCTATCTATTAATTTTTCAATATTCTTTTAATAAAATATGCCTATATATTAATAAAGAAATATTAATAAATAAATAATATATATTAATAAATAAATGATTGAGAAAGAGAGTTTATTGTGTCACAAGTGGCAATCTTGAAATTAATATTCTCACATTCAATTTTAATTTAAATAAATTTAATATATCTTTTTATTTGTATCTAAAGCAAAAAATATGGGACACTGTCGATATAATTATGGCTCATACTCTTTCTGCGAGAAAGTGTATTTTATTTAAATTTAATATTTTTGTGTTCTATTTGTGTCATATTCTAGTTCTATCTATATTTTTCTTTATATTATTCTACTTATTTTAAACAACTTTTATCGTTATTATATTTTGTAATAACGAACATTTAATACATAGCAGCCGAGCCAGTTATCATCTGGTTCATGGGTTAGAATGGCGAAGCATCGTGGGCGGCCGAATTCTGATCCGCGTATTATAATACAGCCCTCGGTTGGAAGGGAGCTGGGATCGTATCAGAATTCTTCCTCGGAGAGTCAGCCCTTGAAAATTCTAAGGAATATCTCGCATGGGAGGTCCTCTTCTTGTTGAATCTCTAAAGAGTATCCTGTTCCGAAATGGCTCTCGATATTTTTGAAGCATTGGAGGAATCAAAAAAGACAAGCGGGATTTACTTTTTTTTCGATGATTCATAAACAAAATCTTTATATAGAACAACTGTATATATTATTTTAACAAAAAGAGAGCAAAAGAGAGAGAAAATAATGAAATATTAAAATATTTCAAAATATATTAAAATCTTAAAATATCATATATTTCTTATGTTCTGTTGTAATTACATTAATAGCAATAGAATTACCTATTTCGTTTGAAATAATTTTTTCCAATGGTGATTTAAAGAGGCCGAGATATTCTCGATTCCATTGTATTAGAATCAGAGTTTAGAATTACTCGATTAGAATTTAGAAACATTATCGAATGTTTAGAAATCACCGCGCGGTTTGACTGCTAACATCCGTCGAATGTGTTTCCGTACGAGAATAGTTTTCGAGACTGGTTCTGTGTCCCGCGGAAACGTTTATGACGAAAACATAACTGATGATGAATCATGTTCGGGTTCATGTTAAGGAAAGTTTAAAGAAATGTGCTTTAACTGCGTTTATTCGCAGATCGTTATTACAAAGTTATTTTCAAATAAGCTTAGCTTATCTTAAAAAGAATTTGGTATTTTGTGATATTAAATTATTTTGTATACATCTAATGTATTGTAAATAATAATGATTGCATATACATGGATGCAGCATTCAAAAGTTAAGAAAGTTAAAATTTAAAAAATTAAAAAAGTTAATAATTTAACAATAGAAAAAATTAGTTATTATAATTGTCAAATATAATAACATTAAGTTAAAAATTATATCAATAACGTCGTAACGAGTAATATGTTTCGTTTATTATTAATAAGCAGCTAAGCCATTTTGTTAAACATAACAAGTAATTAACTATTGCGATTAAACGCGAGATGAGCAAAGAGATGTTTAGATATCTCAACTACGATTGGGGATTAAATTACTATTATTACGTTTATTACAGAATGACTCAATGACATGAGAATTTTCCGTTGCAGTTAATTGCGACCTTTGAGAAATTCCCAGACGAGTACATCAATAGCCGTATAGAAAAATTATAAGTTAGTGTTTTGTACGAATGATAAGAATTTATTAAAATATAGATGAGTTCTTTTATAGAAAAATTCCAAGAGGGATGTTTTCTGACGAGCAGACATTGGCGATGTTGCAGGCAGTCGGAAATCGTGGGTGGAAAAAGTGATCGGCAATTTTCTAACGAAGATCGTTGTACGTTATTGCATCGTGAGTGGGCCGAAGGATTGATATGCAAATGTATCTTTTACGCTCCGTAGGCTTCGTTGGTTATACAGCAAGTCAATAAACTGCGGAAAGAAAAAATCTATTCTTTGAATATACATTAAATCAAGGAAACGATCGATCTCTTATTGTTTTTATTCAATAGGTGATTTAATATTGATTTGGCTTCAGTTATATTTTAAAGTTGAAAGGCTTAAATTACATGAATTGGCAAGTTTAAAATTAATTTATAATGTTCATGTACTAGGGAATTATTTTTTTCTTAGTCAAAATTAAAGAAATATTTTTAAAACATAACAAGACGTTAAAAAACAATTTCTTCTTGATTGCAAAGTTTATATTTTTGATATCAATATCAGATGTCAATAAAAAAGTAATGGTAATTGGAATTTATAGAATGGTTGTTTGTATATCTTGTACAAAAACTTTATTAAAGCGCTAATTCTTTTACTCGTCTCTTTAATTTCATGTCATTATGTTTGACATAAGCATATATATGTGAAACTAGTTGACATTGATAGGTTTCATTTTCTATCGTAATTAAGTTCATTTATACTGAAACAAGTTCTCGCAGGTTCGTCCGAGTCATTATTTCCTAGAAGAGTTCCCCTTCTCTCTCTCTCTCTCTCTCTCTCTCTCTTTTCATGGCCAGTAAGATACTTAAGTTCAAGTGCAACGTTATGACGGACGCAATCTTTCATTAAATAAATTTCGCGATGCAAATGAAAGTTGCGTGCAATGAGTATCAGTTTTTGTCGCTGGCTCATCGATCGTTAAGTGCCACAATTTACTAGCGGCACTACTCTCGTTAATTTCTCCCGACCTGTTTGCAGCGCCGACCGACGTGACGAGATCGTAGAATCACGTGCGTATCGGTCCTGCTTCCCCGCCCGTTCTCTACTCATATTTCTTATATGAATCACGCACAGACGTAAGGTAGGATTAAATTTTCGTTGCATGCGAAGGCGCGTGTCTTCCTTGACGACAACGCTATTTGAGATCAAGATTACTACGTTGGATTTTCTTATAAATTTTCTTGACTTCCAAACAGGGTCAACTCTTTAATCATTAAAAAAAAAAAATGTATGATTAATTGTATAAAATTTACTTAAATTAAATTAAATTAGTCTAAAATAAAATCTTATTAGTTTTTATCGATATAAAAAATAAAAATAAAATTTAATGAAATTATATTAAATTAAAAAATATCGTTTTAAATTATGAAATTGTATCAAATGAGATACTTTATATAATCTGAATTTAGTTTAATTTAACGATTATACAAAATAGCGATTTGAATTCAGTTTTTTAAGGTTCTGACGCGGTCTAGCCTTCACTCCTAGGGGATTCAAAGGCAATTTAAGCTCGATCGTGAAACAAATCCCGCGTTGCGTCCCATGCTGCCGTTCCCTTTGTCTCAGGGAATTCAATGGCTTCGCCATTTCGCATCCCGAGCAGCTGATAGCGAAGCCAACGACGTCACTTTCCCACAGTTGCTATGGCGGTTCCCATTCCTGCCTTCTTCTCTCGTTCGTTCCGTGTGACGAGCAAATGTTCGATCGCTTGGAAAATAACGGATATACACTTCAACGTCGCTCGCTGTCATTCCCGAACGAGACTTTCGAGCAGAACGTAAGCGGAAAACCGCAGAGGTACGCGTCCGTTCGTGAGCTGCGAGGATCGCGTAAAATCAATTACAGTACGTTTCCGCGTAGAGAGAAAAAAATCGCTGTCGAGAGTAAAAACGCTGTCCTAAAGGTTATCATCTGCAATTATATTAAGTGTTTACCGTTCTAATACACTGAGGAAGAAAGAAATTTCAATAAATCTTTATTTTAATAGTACCGATTAAATATTTATTAAATATAAAAATATATTCATTTGATACAAAAAAACATTAACTTGATTTAACAATCACACTTGTTTTCATTAAGAAAATATTTATTTATTGCAAGTAAACGTTTAGCTGGCAGTATTCATATAAATATTTATTTAAATTTAAGCTATTTTTTTCTCAGTGTATTATAATTTCGTGATTAGTTTTATGTTATGCAACACACACAGAAACTTTATCCGTTTATTACGGATAAAATTCAAGCTGACTCTCTTATTAGTTTTTGATTGAAATAATTCCATTCAAATCATGTTATTAAAACAAATATACCAAACTCTATACCAAATTATACTACAAATGTTATGAATAATACGCATCGGCAGGAACAAAGATCTGTTTGCCGAGAGAATGAATTCTCGCTTATCTCATCATAGCGTCTCACGTCTCTCAAGAGTCCCAATACACGAATGAGCGTCCTTAAGAATGAAACAGAATTGAATAATTCAGCAAACACCGAACTCGAGGGGGCTGACAAGCGAGAAGCGAGTATCGCGCACATCGGGTAGGTGTGCGTGAGCCTCAGACGCATTCATCTTCGAGAGTTTATGCTGGTGCAACGCGCGCAGCCTCCGGCCCTATCTCCGCCCGGCCCCCGAAAGAGCATCAGACTTTAATGCCTCGGACACTATGGGGAGCCTAAATCACCCCCAAAACCCTCGCGCAGCAATCGATAGAAACCTGCTTGCTCGCAGAGGAACGAGGGGATGACGTGACACGCGTGTTTCGAGGGTTGTACAAACGTTGAGTGTAATATTACTTCGTGGACGATAGTGGTTTCACATTCCTTTGTAGTGCGTCCGAAATTTCTGTTATTTATTGTTCATACAACTGTTCGGCTTGCTTTTTGTCTGTTTGCTTTTCTGAGTAGTCGAGCCAAAAGAGGAGCAAGACACAAGCTCGACCAAAATAGGATAATGTATTGTAGTATAGACACGTCACTCTTTACAATTGCTGCAAGTAGTCTACTCAAGTCTACAAATTGGGACACTATATTCCGCTAAAAAAGAAATCAATTTTATATCCTGGATATTCTCGTTTTGTACTTTTTACTTCTTTTTGTTTCGGGAAGTCTCTTAAAAGGAGAGAGAGAATATATTTAGAAATGTTTAAGTACAGAGTAAGATATAGGGGAAAGGGGAGTAAGATGACGAATTTTAATTTTTTAAAGGTAATAATAGATGAAAAGCAGATGCATAATTCATTAAAGTTAGGTAATGATACACAATCTCTTATAGTTTGAATTCAATTTGACTTCAAAAATATTAAGAAATGTGTTTTAGATGCATTCACTTGTAATTTTGCAGTATTTGTATATAAGGAATGACATAATTATAGTAAATACTTTCATTTTGTTAATAAAATTGCAATATTGTGTAACTAAAAGCGAATAACGTATTAATACTTTTTTATTTTTCACATTACAATGGTTTTATTAATTAAATATACGGTAACTGTGGGTAAGATGATGTTCTCATGCAGATTGTAAGTTATGTACTCACACGTGATCACGCGTGACGTTTTCGCAATAAATAATTTGATGCTCATGGTTCAAATCTTTCTTCCTACAATATCAATATGATTAATATAGAGACATTCCTATGAAGAGGAAAAGAATTATGTAATATGTACACACTGTTCCTGTATGTTACATAGTTTTTCATAATACCTTCGTAATATTACAATCAAAAATTAACATTTATATTTTATAATATAACTTTCACGTTTGTCTCATATAAAATACCTACTTGGTTAAAAATAAGGCTAATTATAAACATTTTTCTGTGTGATTTAAGATATTAGATTTCATGTTATATAATTGTGATATCCAAGTTTAGTTCTAATGTTCTTTATTAATTTTATTTTCATAAATTATATAAAG
>NW_017306018.1:2312570-2315307 GCF_001594115.1 Trachymyrmex septentrionalis | reverse complement strand
TCTTATCCACTACTAAAAGTCATCTTGGCGGTAAGATGACAAAATTGGTAAAAAAAATTAAATTAAAAAAAATTGTAATTTATTTAACAACTTTATAATTTGTACAAATAATAACTGAGACTGTGAACTTGAAAAAAAAATTAATCAATCTTTTCACCTTATCACAGAAATTAGGAAAAATCGACAAACCTTAAGGTCGTCACCTTACCTCCCTTTCCCCTAATAGAAGTGCACATTCTACTAATACAAGATTGATATTTTAGAAAATTTCTTAAGTAATGTTTTTAGTAACTTCACACTAAGGCCCGGTTACACTAACGTTACTTTAATTTTAACCGAGGCTTAAAACTCTCTTTGTCTCTTTTTGATTTTAAAACGAGATAGAGAGAGTTTTAAGTTTCGCTTATGTCTGAATTTATAAATAATATTATTCTTCGAAGTCTCCATGTATATATCGACCATGTACCATCTCAGATGTTCTTTCTGCTTCTTCGCGGCGCGTTCCAGAGCGGAAGCTCTCGTAACCGTGCGATATGGCGCAGTTTTCGAAATTGGGTTGCGCGTAGTTGATCCTTCTAAGGGGCTTGCACAGTATAATGGGTTTCATGGAAATGCGTGTGGAACCTGTATTTCGCAAGTGGGCCACGCACGCGTCTCTATGCTCGAGCGCTCATGGCCACGTGGAGAGTCACTCCCATTATATATGGTGGCCACTGTTGATCGGGGTCGTATCGCATACGTAATTGCACTTCCTCGTGTATATATATATATATATACACGGTTTACTCCTCGTTGATGCGTGAAGGCTCCCGTCTTCGCGATTCCTCGGCCGAGATCAATTGGCTATGATTTATTGTCCACGCGATGACGCGTATCGTCCATTTCTATTTCTGTCGGAAGCTACCGGTTGAAATAAGTAACGTCGTGTATCGTCGATGATGCGATATAGCTGCAGCTGTGCAAAAGCCATACAAATACGCCTTATAGCTTTCCAGCGCAAGTAAAAGCGCAGATAGCCGTGTTCGGCACGCTCTGAATATAATGCGCGATCCTACCCCGCGTGTCTTATTCTTGCGCGTGGCACGCACGTGCATTTATTATGCCTCATCTGCATCGCGAAGCAGAAGGATTGAATGGCGCGCGCGTGGCAGATGTTCGATTCTTTTCTTACGCTTTTGATCTGCCCACTATATCACGTGGTTATTATAAAAATTATTAATACGATGAAAATTCAATTGTCCGAAAGCTGGGGCACACATGACGTTAAGGAATTAAGGAACGTTGAGTGGATGTAAAGAATAGCGACACGAAGGTCATTATTAAAAGTTGATACGAGATAAATTTTTCTATATAATAGAGATTTACAATCACAACTATATTTTTTATTTTCCACTTTTAATTTCTTAAATATATCTTATCAAATTAATTACTTATTAAATTAATTGTTTCATTACTTTATCGAAATCATTTGTGAACGTTGATAGAATAACGAAACTGTAACATTTTCATAAATTATTGTATTCTTACATCTAACAATTTAGAATATGTACATTAAGAGTTTCTTATACGACGCATTAAAATTATTATTGAGTATCCCTCTAAAATTACATACACACTGCACTTTCATCCCTCGAAAAATAGCCGCTCGAGCAGATTAAAAGACGTGCATTTTATTTTACCGTTAACTTCCTCAATGCGTTCTAAGTACAGCTCCGCGCTCACGTGAGTTCGTTGCGCTTCCGCTCGACCATTTCATAACAACGGATCCTAGGACGAGAAGTCGTTACGAGAGAACGATCTCATTCCGACGAAATCGCAACGTCCCGACGCACGGGAAGAAAAGCTTTAAGCTTCCCTGTTCAGAATTCCTGTTCAGCTTGCGCGAAGTTTCGTGGCGAAAGTCAACGTCGCGTCGAGGTAGGGCCGACCGCATAATAGAATCCGCAGACTCTCAGGGTCTGCAGCAGAGAGACGCCAGTCCGGTTCCTCGTGAGAAAGAAGGTAGAACCGGCGTGTACACAAGGCGTGAAAGGGAAAGGGAAAAAGGCGCCCTGTAGGTCTTCGCGCGGCAATAAACTCGTGCGCGTATGTCGACGTTCACGGAAATCAAGAAGCATTCGCGAAACGAACATCTGCTGCACAGAACGCACACTTCCGATTTCACCCATTCCTCGGCTCTCCACATCGCGTTGGGAGAAAATTGCTCGCATTCTTAATATCGCATGATACCGCCGCACAATGCGTTACAATTATACCGTGTATACACGCCATGCACGCATTTTCGTCACTACGTCTCGGGAGACAGTGAACTCTTCACTCGCCGTCACTGGAACGATTGAGACGCGTTTCTTCCCACCCACATATTCATATTCACTGAACTGATTAAGAATATTTTCGCTATCAATATCAATTAAAAGTATCAGCTGACTCAGCCAAAAAAGTCAACGTTAGTCAAACGAATATTTTGGATTATATAATGGCAGTTCTTTTTAAGTAAATAACTTTAAACAAATAAATGGATCCAAATGAACTTTCGCACAAATATTGAAGTTGCAGTTTTTTTATATACCAAAAAATTTGATTTAATTTACAATGTTACATCCTCGAATTTGCAAATAAATACTGCAAAATGCAATTTTACGTAAAAATCAAGGTAAACAAATTAAATATTTTTCGAACCATTAAGAGGAGCGTGTGCTGAAATTTTATATTCAAACGTAATAATAGAATAATGATA
>NW_017306018.1:2309888-2312470 GCF_001594115.1 Trachymyrmex septentrionalis | reverse complement strand
GGAGCGTGTGCTCAAATTTTATATTCAAACGTAATAATAGAATAATGAAATTTTGTTATTTTTAGTTTTAAGATACATGCGTCCTCTAAGTATCCTCTTCCCACAAGGATATTAGAATACCGGTAATTTCAGTATAATAATAGGTGAATATTTAACAGCAGAAAATCTCTCGCATAATTCATTCTGTATTCACAGCTATAATAAGCTAATATAAAGAGTATGCGAGAGTTCGAAAGTTCGGCACGAGCTACTGCGAGAGACTGGTTTTTCATGGTCCGCGATTCTGGACAATACGTAAGTATTCGCGTGCGAGTGTAGAACGTGCGTGATACTTCGTGGACGTTAAGCTCGTGCCATCCTCGTATAATGTCCTTCTCTGAATATAGTGTGTTTCATTCATTTACTTGTCTCGTTTCGTACAGTCGACATCACTGTTTACATATTAATATGATCATTTGTGGTGCCATTAAAAATATTATATCGGAAATTATCTTTCTTACACGTATACGGGATGTTTCGTAATCATCATGATATTTCGACAAGACTATATATTCAAGAATTAATCAAAATTTCTAATAAGATTACAACACAAAACGCACAACACAAAATGTCGTCTTTCATATTTTTACAAGTGTGAAAATTTTGTCTAGTAATATCATATAGAGATTCGCTCGTTCAAGTCCACAACTGCGTTTACAGTAAAAATGTTCAAACACAAGTTATATGTTTGAAACTAATTATTTTCTTAACGGAATATAAAATAAATAAATAATAGTTTCTTTAATATATGTAAAAAAAAAATGTTAAATTTATTAATCTCTTAAATAGTGATAATAATTAGTTCTCTCTCTTATCGTTAATTATTTTTGTCAGATTTATGTACATGGTGTTTAATATTTTTAAATCTAAAACATCTATCGACGTCTTTTCGTAGAAAAAAATCGAATGCGTGATGTCGCAAACGGAAATATAAAAAGTGCGGTGTATGACAATAATAGAAAGGAAGTAAATCTTCCATTATCTTTCGCTCACGTATTTCTCGGTACGTTCTTACATATGCTGATTATGTTTGAAGCACGCGATAGGTTTTGCGTAAAGTGACTCCACAGTGAAACCTTAATAACCACGAAACCCTCAACAAACCGAAACCATGACCCGTAACCGGATAGATATTATAATAAATGATAGCCTTAACTAGATTCGAACCACGAAAGGTCTTCCTTTCCACGCTCAGATTGCGGAACAGAGAAAGATCTCGGAACGTGTATATATACACTGAGAAACACTACAATTATACATACACATAAGGAAGGATAATTCCGATTACATTATCAGCATTGAATCCAACGATTTCGAATGGCACGTAGGTTGTGTAAACTTTAAAGTGAATATATTGGAGTAAAATTAGGATAGATAACTCTTTCTACCGCACAAATTTGAAATTCTATCAGAAGTGTTATATTTAGAGCAGACAATTAAATTATTAGAATACTCGTATTTCCGCAATGTAGGATATTTCATAAAGAATGTATACTTTGTATATTTTTCGGACTTTTGTCGTTATCTGATAATACATAATGAGAACTTTTAAGAAAGTTAGAAGAAAAAAATTTCCATTATAAAGGAACCATTAAGGAACAAGAAATTATTTTAAGTATCAGTATACTTAGTGCTCTGAGTTTTCTTCGCTTCAGATATCGTATTGATGTAATGCCTGATTTCACTATTTTTATAGATTTTAATGAGAATTTTTAAATTTACGATGCTTGTGATTATTTTGCGCACCAATATGGACTTTCTTTATTTCGACATCCAGCATTTATCCAACGCTATATTGATGCGGACGTAATATCATATTCATGATTGACTATAATAATAATAGTAAACGCAGCCTCCTAAATATTATTGTCGACGGAAACAGAATTCATTCCTATCAGACCGAAGAGTAGACGATCGGAAAGAGGAGCGAAGAAGCGGCCGCAAGGATCATAAAAATGTCTGGTATTTGTGAAGGAAGGGTAAGAGAAGGAGGAGAGAGGAATCCTATTCTCTACGTGTCATTGTTCCCTCGTAAATTTGAAAGTTGCTAATGGCAGTGGATCGTAGAAAATCCGGCTTTAATGAACCCGCGGTCGTTCCGACCTGAAGGAGCGACTCGTGCTCACGCGAGGTTCCTATTTGGGGCGTGCGGATGACAAACTCAGCTTAGAACATCCGTTCGAAAGCTCGAGAGAATTTTGCATGATACACGATGTATGTGTATTAGCGCGTCTCGCACGCGATCCGAATGGAGAAGTCTTGGCACGTCTACCGCAAGAAGGTACACCAGATGTTGCCGCGTCCAAGAAGGATTGTAATTTGCGATCCATTCTGCAAAACGTAAACAGCTCAGCATCTTGCAAAAATCGATTTCAACGAAACCTACCGTACTTAGGGGTTCACAAGAATTCGAGTTATTCTCGGCTCGACGTTGCCTGTGGGAAAAATGTTGGCGCCGAAAATCAAATGAAATCATTATACCTTTCAACCTTTCAGAGGCCAATACCTTTCAGCTATCAACGCAAATGGAAGTTACTATTCAT
>NW_017306018.1:2303858-2309788 GCF_001594115.1 Trachymyrmex septentrionalis | reverse complement strand
TTCAACCTTTCAGAGGCCAATACCTTTCAGCTATCAACGCAAATGGAATTTGCGAATGGATTACTATTCAAGGGGATAAGAATTATTCGCCGGGCGAGAATTATTTCATCAGAAAATGCGTACGTTATTGAATAATTATACACGACAATACGGTATTTAACTCTCGAGGACTTCGGTATTACATAACTCCACAACGCCGGCGACGTCCTGCCGTTAAAGCAACCGTCTACTATTCTTAGGCTCGAGCTCTCTTAGTTTTCGCAGTTGAAAAGACATCCGGTGTATGTACAGGGCGAAAGGGCACGCCGACTATTTCGCATCGGCGATCGCGATCTCCGCCCCGAATTTCAAGGCTTCACTTTTTGTGCCGTCTAGTCGCTATGTAACGTTATAAATGCCAGGAGTCCCCGGGCTGCACGCAGCAATGCAGGCATTCGCGGATTATAAGGAGCTTCCGGTCGGCTCTCCTTCGCTTCGCTCATTCCGCCGGTCATTGTTGCACTGCCACACCGAGTGTGACGACCTGACAACCTCGATCCAGCCTCTTAGCATTCGCCTCGATTACGTTGTCGGACGTGAAGCTGCACACCGAAGGAGGACACGTCACGTCAGCCTATTCGAGTCTCTCCTTTTTCTTTTTCCCGACCGTTGACGAGATGACTAATCACGAGCGAGCGGATACTCGGCGCCTCTTCGTGCTGCATCGTGACGAGTTTGTGTCAAGAAATTGACTCGCGTCAACGCAATTGTGATTGGCACCGACGAGTGCGAATCTTGGTGAAAAAACTGGCATTTCGATATATTTCGATTCTTTTCGAATAACATTCTTCGTGATATTTGTCTGAGACTGAGACAAATGTTTTGTATGAACAATCATAATTTAATCAATATGTGAATTTCAAAAACTTACTTTCTTATTTTTTAATTTCAAAATTGTGTTGTTCCAATCGAAATTTAGTTATTTTAACCGCCACTGTTAAAATTAAAATATTCATGCAAGACATTTTTTTTCAGTGTGACGGAAAAGTTTATATTCCGGTTACGGTCGTTTAATTTATCGTTAATTAATTAATTTCCTTTCTTTGTGACGTCTTCATTTGAAAAATTATAAATCGGAGTTATATAATTGATACCATTTTAACGCGTCTTTCTACCGCCCCTTAATTAACCGCGTGCATGGTAAGAAAGCGTTTCTTGGCTCTATCTTGCACATTCATAATTCGAATTACCTGCAAATCATGGAGATGTCCGGAAGATTATTTCGAGCGTGAAGCGAGTCTTAATACTATCTTTATTGTAAAATGCAGTTTTATATCTTCCTGATTGCAGGAAGCATCTCAGACTTCTGCAAATCCCTATGATATTTATGGTTACATCTGGAAGTTACTTTTTGCTTTTTCGCCTTTTTATGAAGGGATCTTTTAAATAAAAGAACGAATTATATATCAATACAAGCAACAACGAGCGAAATATTTCGTCTTCATTTGACCGATCATCGAGCACGTCGTTGCGAAACACGTTATTTACTACGCAGAAGATTACGAAACTCTCGCAATCGATAGAGACCGAACGGATCATTTCCGTCACGTCATTCGCTTTCGCGCAGATCGATCTATGCAGATCCGCTAAATGAGGAAGAACGGCATGTCGTTACAGAAGCCGGCTTCTGTCGAGACAATGACGTCTCGCTTTCGACATGCACCCTCCGCACATTCCAACGGTCTATTCTTCGGCCACCTTAGAAAAGGAAACCAGTTCGCACGCCTCGGGCGGAACAGTTGCGAGTGCCAATTCGCACATTCAGCACTCGCGCTAAGAAACCGGCAGTTACGAGTGCGTATTACCGTAAAAAAGGAATCGCGCGCTAACATTTTATAATTCGAACCAATTTTGATCAAAATTCGTTTGAAAATATTCTAATGTCACACGTTAACAATGAGAAATAATTTTAAAATGTTTTTTTCATGAAAAACAAAGTATAAATACTTCAATTGTGTGTTAATTATCGTTCTAATTAGAAAGCTTAAGACAATTTTTAAAATATTTCTGTATATCTTTTTCAGTCAGGTTTTCACAAATTGTTTCCAACGAAAATATTAGGAATGTCTATTATTCTCAATTCGATGAGAATCAATGAGACGTCTAATATTTTACGCTCTTTTCTCCTCTTTTCCTTGAAGAAGAATACTTTTTGCGACACAAAAGTGTCGTGTGTTTGGAGTGGTATTCTTTTTTACTTTCTCGTAGACGTTACGCGTTCCATTGGAACGCTTCGTTCGTGCATGGACGATGATTCACGTGGAAACCTGACGACAGATTATTCGCTAAGAGTAATAATAGAAAATTTGTATTAAGTACGTAGACGAGACGGAAGTTCTTTTGCATAACGATCATAGTGTCATCTTACGATTGCAGTAAGAATACACAAATGGTTTTAGAAAAACCGCTTTTCTCTTACGTATTACGTCTCTATTTATTTTTCAAAATTTCTTTTTCTTACTTTCAAAATGTTGAAACAAATAAAGTCAATATCTTCAAATCCAAACCTGGAAAATGATAACTACATATCAGTATTGGGACAGTTACTTTAAAAGTTACTTTTTATTATAGAAATTGAATACAATAAGTTTCAATCTTTTATTTTTCATATTATTTTATATTACGTCATCATTTGCTCCAATTTTATATTACTTTTTGTACTTAATTTCTCTAATAAACACACATAAAGTAATCTATAAAGTAACTTTCCCAATCCTACTACATACATATTATAACATATAATATATAATTTTGACATTGATGGTAACTTCTACATATTAAATTATATAAAAGTCTTGAATTCTTGAAATATTTCCCAACAGAAATAAGCAAATTCTTCTTTGCTGTCAGCTGCTTTTATTAAGACAAGTAATTATTCACCCACAGAACGTGTTCTTGCATGGCAAAGTGTAAATTGCAGCGTGACCATTTCGTGTCGCATGTTCAACTTTTTCATTCCTTCCCCAGCTGGTTGATAAATTTCATACCTTCTGACAGACACGTCTCGCCATATGCGGGGAAGGGGATGTGCATCCGGATGCACATTCTCTTGCAAAGATCGCGTATTCGAGCCGCTTCCTCCTTCCTGGCCGTGAAGGTTTCACAAATATATCCTTTCGCAATGATCCAAATGGCGCATATGGCACGCGCATCTGAACCTAATCTGAATCATATAATTCTGTGAAGCCGCTTCGGCATCACTAATTGTAGTATCAGAAATTTGTGTATCAGAATGAAATTTAACAAGTAAAGTACTCTCGAAATTAAATGCGATACATCGGACTGCGTTTAAGAGCAGATGATTAGGCACGTTCCTATATTCTTACAAATGTTTAACATAAGATCGTTCAAAAGCGATGTACACACGGAAAAAAAAGATTAGTTGCAGCAGCAAAAATTTGCGTGTAGTAACTAAATTTCAGTCGTAACATATGGATACCTAACGTCGTATCTGCGAGGTCTAAATATTATCATTGTAACAGCGTTTTGCTATTATATCGATCTATTGATCATTGCAGCAAATGTTTTCTATGTAGCAGACAATTTGATAGCAACTACAGTTTCAGCAAACCATATTTACCTGTGGTAGAGACAATTTTCTTTTACACTGACATATCCGATAACTATGACAATTAACTTCATGCTGCTAAATAAATTGATCTGTAACAGACATGCGTACTTTGCTATTACGTCCTTGTATTAGCAAATCCTTTGTATTAGCAAATTTCATAGCTATAGTAGCTAATGCAATTTCAGCTAATCAGAATTAGCTGTAGCCAGCGACATTCTTTTTCCGTGCATTAAAGTCATTTAATATCGCTGAAATCATTTAATATCACGTAAAATCTGAATTTTTAAGTATAGAAATAGAATTCTGTATTTTATATTATTTATCCGGTAATTAACTTCATAAGATTTATCCATATTGTGATAAACTCGAGGATTCTTCTTTCCTTTTTGTCTATTTTTTTTCCCATTTTTTATCTTTATGTGTTCTTAAATAAGAGTGCATTATTCTTAATTAATCGTGTCAGTCACAATCCTATTTCTGGAAGGGTAATGTTTCGGAGATTTTGAAATATAGTTTCGAGCGAATCTGTTTCGGTGGCGCGTGGCGTCGAACAGTCACAATATAATTTTTGACATGAAAGGAGAAAGCGCGTAAAAATGATTAATTGTTGGAATTTTATCCCGAAACGTCATCTAATCGATCTAGCTTAAAAGAAACGGGAATTGGACAGATGTCGTAATATTCGATGGCATCTGGTATTCTAGAGGAAGTTATGCCATGCTGGAACGTGAAGTTAACACGGCGTTTCTTTATTTTTGATTTTTTTATATTGCAGAACATTTTTGTTATTTTTGAAAGAATAGTAGAACAATGGAAAGTGCTACTGGAACAATCATTATTTTTTGAAAATTAATAAAAGTGCTAACTTCACAGGCACGAAAGCGCGCTGGCTTTCCTCAATCTTTCCGCTGTTCAGCGAACCCTTCATCACGCACTTTATATTTAGACATATTTCTTACACCGGTCGCTAGTCTTTCGGTCCGAATTTGTTTTCATTTTGTGTGCACTCGTAACGGAAATGGCTGCTAAAAAAAGGAATTAATAGTTTATGCGTCATTCCTTGTTAAATCTCATTAAAAAATGAGGACGCTAAGTTTATTGCTATAACATCTCGGTGAATTCTAAATCTTTTTTTTTTTTTAAGAATGTAGTCATTATATCGCAATGTATAATTATATTTCAAAAAGAAAAGGCGAATATATTTTGGAATATTATTATGTATTTTCAATTAAAATTAATTTTATTATAATTTACGATCCCAATGCTTTTCAGCTTGCATTTCATGCTGCTAAAATGTCATAATTTTTTACTTATTAACGTCCGGCATTGTTTTATGCCGTTCTAATACTGAAGTATTATAAATATGTTTAAAAAAAACACAATATCTTGTTCTTAAAAAAAAAAAAAAAAGAAACATCTTTTGCCAACTCTGCTAACTGCTTAATATCGATTCCATCGGATTAACTTTTTAATCTTGGTTTAACTTACTGTTTACCCTCTTTCTAATCCTTAGCAAGATTAACTTAATTGGTGTAATCTAACAATAAGTAAGTATTGCGTGACGTAGCGTCGACGTTTATCGCGGTCGCTACTCTTGTCAGCCTCTTTCCTCCATAACATGCCATAAACGTTCGTGAAATGACATCTCTGGCTATGGCTATTCTTTCTAATTGGCAATTAAATATTCACGTGGCAGGAAATCGTAATAATATACAGAAATGATCGACCTCTACCATCATTGTCCCTTCTTCAATTATATACGTAGGAATCGTATATGCGTTCACACGCTCGAGACCTTCGTAGTGGATAAATGAATTTATCTGAAAATGGTGTGTCGAATAAAAACTGGTTTTTCATAATGATATTCATAATTATCCGGGAATTTTACGATTTAGAGTAGCTTCAGAGGTCTCGATTGAACGATACTGAGAGTCGTTGTCTTGTTGATCAGAAATTCTATAGCGACAGGAATTAATGACGTCGAAAAGTCGATGGTCTCGGAACGACAGGACGTCCGGCGATAATATCGATACATATTTTGTGTTTTTAGCTACCGGAGACTCGCTAACGAGATCGCACGTCGGCGCGATGTTAATGAAAAAAAGAAAGAGAGACCACGATTCGCTCATATTTATTCCAGGCAGGGAGGAAGCAACTTGCATGACAGGATTTCCAGACTTGCGTCTCCTGCCGCGTATTATACAGCAGCCGTCTCCTCGTCTTTATCAGAATGGTTGCACCTGTATCGCAGACAATCCACTCGGGGATAATCCGCGAATCATACGTATATACATACCAACCAGTGTCTTGAGAGTTGCGT
>NW_017306018.1:2302100-2303758 GCF_001594115.1 Trachymyrmex septentrionalis | reverse complement strand
CGTCTTTATCAGAATGGTTGCACCTGTATCGCAGACAATCCACTCGGGATAATCCGCGAATCATACGTATATACATACCAGTGTCTTGAGAGTTGCGCTCGTAAGAATTATTACTTTGCGCGATGGATTAACGTTCGGAACGATTGTATAAGCTATCTCAGAATATTAATGAAATTAAAATAAACGGTTGTGCTCTCAATCTTCGAGGTAACAGGACAATTAAGTGTTACGTTTCAGTGCATTGAGATACAAATTTTTATTTTTTCGCTACAAATGCGATTATCCAATTATCTATATGTAAATTGGATGCTGAAATAATGAACACTATCTTGAATTGCGGCAATAATTTCGTGGATTTTTTTTAGAAATATCACGACGTGAATCGTGAGAATTCACTCTTGTAATAAGGCAAAGGTATAATTACATTTACATGATCTTTAAATAATTATTTATCCTTCTACATTACAGTGCAGTTGATAAAAAGTGATTAAACTATCTTCTACATATTTGTCTTCATGAAAATTTAATGCGCGATCGTATTATAATGTTACTACTTTTGCAATAAATTAACATGCTTGATCTAGAATTGGAGTAATGAGGGAGATTTCCAGAATGTTTTAACGATGAACGCGTGCACGTCGTATTTTAGCGCAACAATATCTCAAATTTAATACAAAAATCGAATTTACAATAATATAAATGTTATACTGCAAAATAAGATCTGAAATAGATTTATATGCGAAATGATGCTTTATGGATTAGAACAATAAAATAACTCGATATTGACATTTGTTACAAATTTATTCTAAAGAAACGTAAGAACGATACATTCTCGTACGAACATTATTGTTCGTACCGTAATGATCTCTCGTTGTATGGTTATATATTATTTCTTTCTTGAGATGGACAAAACGTTTGATTGAAATTCAAATCGATCACACAGGGACATTTCGAATTTCGACACGTGCACTTGTTCATCGACTGCTACACGCGTTTACGTTTCTACGTGCGTGTAACTTCCTGTGGTTACGCATGCTCGAACTCAGGTATTTATAGTTAGCAGCTTCTGCCGCTTGTGGAACGGCCGGAAACGGGTCGATTATATTTAGAGAAAGACTTTGCCGATCGTAGACTAACAATCCTGCTCGCGTTCGCGGCCGATTGCCATTGCAAAGTGAATGATTCTCCCCTCGTGAGTGATCCTTATTCATGGCACGTGCCGTTGGTGGACACATTAATACGATGATTACAACGGTTCACTGCACAGGTATCCATTTAGCAAGGACATGCGCAGAGCACTTTAGTTAATGAGATAACAATTTTCCGTGATATTCAGACAGCTATAATTTTCTAATCTTGCAAAATTAATACGACAATTTAATGAGATATGAATACATGGTTGAGATATTAAATTAATGTTTCAATTAGTTTCCAATTAAGAACCGTGTAAATGCAGCTCTTGGTATAAAAATCAGAATTTTCGAATATCTCACTTTCTTCTTAATTCTCAGTCTATCTCGGATAAAACATATGTTTTACGTGGAATTGTTAAATAATATTAATCGTTAAGATACAAGTGCGTCCAAATCTCGATATAAAGATACAAAATATGAATAACCGACTTGTTTTTTAATTCAATCCTTTTTAGTTACAACATA
>NW_017306018.1:2281551-2302000 GCF_001594115.1 Trachymyrmex septentrionalis | reverse complement strand
CAAGTGCGTCCAAATCTCGATATAAAGATACAAAATATGAATAACCGATTTGTTTTTTAATTCAATCCTTTTTAGTTACAACATGAATTCGTTAAATAATATCAAGAACCAGTCATTGTTCGGTCGCGCAATAATTGCGCGCGAAACGCAAAGCGGCAGTCAACTAGATTGTCTTTACGTAAATCGGTCTGTCGAGACTCGCCGCTTCGGTCCATGAAATCACTGGTCGAACACTGGTGCACCTTCTCATCAGGTGCTCGTCTTCCTGTAATGAGCGCAGGTATACGGCACGATGATGAGCGGAGCAAATGAAGGAACGAGAAGAAGCGATTACCGAGGAAGAGTAGGCACGCAGGAAAAGAGATAGATAGATGGAGGGAGGGAGGGAGGAGCCAGGAAAGGAGGATATACGTGCGTACAACGCTCGTATGCGTGCGTAATTCGTGCGCGAGCACGTTCTTTAATTGACTACGGAGATATGCACCCTATCCATAATGCATCCGGGGCTTCTAAGCGACCCTAATCGCAGCGAAGAATGCCAAGGTGAAACCTCCAGCTGCTCTCGAGCAGCCTTCGCGCGTGACTGTTCGTTCGCGCTGGCTTGGGAACTGTATCGCGTTCCCCCCGATGATAGCGGCGCAAAGAGTACTCGCAACTGATGCATAATGCGTTTTTGCGCGCGGGTTGCTGTACGCCCGATATCGAGAGTCGCATCCGAGAATCACTCACGCGAGACGATCGCTCGCCCTTTGCTCTTCTTTCCTCCCTTTTTTCTTTCCGTTCTTTCTATCATTCTCGCGAGCCACTCCCAAGAGGATGATGCGATTTCTGCCTGGCAGCGAGAGCTGGTGGCAAAGGAAAATAATCCTGAGTGAAATGATGGATTTTTTTATTGCGAAAAATACACACTTTTTTGGTTTAATATTATAAATAAATGAATATCAAACGATGATAAAAATAAAACGCGAAATGTTCGTTATTAAAAAAGAATTATGCTTGAAGATATTATTATAAACGTACTTTTGGGATTACGTTTCCAGTGAGCTCACACATTCGTAGGTAGGTCGGCACCGACGAATTATTCTCGCGGATCCCTTTCCTCCCCATTTCGTTTCTCAAGCTGATCACGGTCTTTTAGGTTGACCGACTTCCGGCGAGGCTTCATCTTCTTCCAATTGAAAGGCCCGCGGGAAGATTTTTGTGGTAACTCGTTCTCTCTCTTTTTCTCCTTTTGACAGCAAAGAGCCGATGTCCCACACTGTCATATGAAACTTCAACTTTGTTGGCTGACGTCGGAAGTATCTCATCCTCCTCCTCCTCCTCCTCCTGCTTTTTGTACCGGCCAAATATTCCGAAGCAATCGTGAGAAATCGATTCTTTTTGTCATGTTTCCGGTCTGCCACTTTATTTTGCAATAAACTCTGCCAGACTCTTCTCCGTGTGCAACATATCGATTATATGTTTCTACAATCACGTTTGAGTAAAGGAATTATTTTATGAAATCGATCTTAACAATGTGTACACATACTCGTATAATATTACTTCATTATTTTATTTTATCGGACCAGACGTAAAGGTGTGCAAATGATGTGCGAAATAAAAAGATCGATGTGAGCGTAAAAGAAAAGAAGCGAAGAATTACGTGCGGTGTGTTTACATGAATAATTTCTACGTGCGGATGAAAAAAATTAGGAAACATGTATTGATGCACTGTTATCGGATTTATATAACGAGAGGGAAGTTTCATGCGCATTAATACATTGCAATTTGCGAGAGTTATGACTAAATCGTTCGAGAATGCAACAAAAGTGAGGTCCGATTTCCCGAGCTCGATACTGCTTGGATAATCATCGGGCTCGATCGGCGCGATCGGTTCGTGGAAGCGCAAACCGTCGTAATACCTGTGCTTTGTCCCGCGGAAGCTCTTAATTCTGGATCCCGTCAGAGGCGATCGGTAATTACAAGGAGAGAGAGAGAAGGAACCGAGAGGAGGTGGAGATGGGGAAAAAAATTGTGTAAAGAGGGAATCAGGCATCTGCCAACGGTTGCCTCGTATTAACGTTGATGGCCCAACGGGAGGAGCACCGGCAAGAGAGAGCACCATGGGCGCCCCGGATAATTTTTATTCTACCGCCTGAAGGTTTTCGCATTACGTATTTGATCATGCAGTGTGTAATATTCCGCAATATATAAAAAATATGATTTGCTCTTAATTAATGTGAACAGATGAGTTTACGAGAGGCAGAGAAATTTCGTTCATTACGTACATGGCAGTAAATCGCTCTTTAAATTAGTCCTATAACTTGTGCCTGCCTTGCTTTCTTAATTATACAGCCATTTCAGTCTATTTTTATTTACTAGCAGAAATGTAAATCTTATACCCTTGAATCATATTTTCGATGCAAAATAAAAGCTACATGTATGATTATATATTCTACGCGTAAAGTAAAAAAAAGAGTATATGAAGTATCGATCGGTGACTCGAAAACTTAAGGCTGTTATTCACAATAAAGAAATGTGTAATAAAAGAAAAGTGTTATTAGAAAAATTCATTTTTCATCACGGAGGTAATTATGACGAAAGGTGACAAATAGGCCCCTTTCGGTGGACGCCCATGAGGACGGTGTTTCTTTGTGCCATATGGCGTATAAAGCCCGACCGATTCTAGTTGATGAGAACGAAACTGAGTGAAGGATGCTGGCAAGATCGGGGAAGGTCACTTTTTGCAAGCTCACCGACCTCGAAAAACGCGGCGAAACGACGGGCGAAGTGGGACGGCTTCTGGACCACCGGATGCGGATCGTGGTGATTCCCTTGATACACGAGACAGTGGATTTTTATCGCCTCAAAAAAATTCTTGATGGCCGGATAGTATTTTGCGATACAGTTCAGTGAGCCTTCAAATTGTGGAATATCGTCGACAAAAGAGCGACGTGAGAAAAGAATGTGATCTTCGACTCGGAAATATCCCTTGTTTTTTGTTCCTTGGCATTTCAGTAATATTTAATGGCGAATATATCAATTGGCAAATTTTGCTGCATCCAAATTTTAAATTTCGCGCAACAGGATTTCTTTCGCGCAGATTGGCTTCTCTCGGTCATTGATCAGAACGAAAAAAAAAAACAAAAGATCCATCCTTTCCTACGCCACTAGTTCTCACCTCGTAGACCATCTTCAGAAAGCGTAGAACCGCGCGCCATGCCTCGCTGCCGTTAATTTCCCGTAATAGTTACTCAATAAACGAGAGCGCGCGGATCTCCCGCGGTTCCCTAATTACACACCGTAGCCGTCCTTAATTAAGCTCTTTTTCATTGCTAGTACCGTTCATTAAATTCAAGTGTTTCTTGAATATAAACCGAATGAAGGAATGTTCATTAAAAAATGTTCATTAAAAAATGGTGAAAGGAGGAACGAATGCAAAGGCATATAACTATCAAGTATCCTGTAAAAATTAATTATGAATAATGTAATATAATTGTATATAATGTAATAAAATTGCAAAGTTAATGTTAACGCTGATTCAAAAATAATCGAAAATAAATTGGCTGTTTACTAATCCGTTCTAAAGAGTTCCTTTTCCTCGTTTTGCGCGTTTTTTTTTTTTTTTTATCTGGAAGAAGTTCATTCGTAAGGCAGACTGATTTCAATATTTGTAAATTATGCGCGCGTTGCTACGGTTGTAAATCTCGATTTTACGGTATCGCATAATTATGAAATGAAGTAGGTACTACTGCACACACTCTTTCGCCTTTTTTTTTTTTACAGTAAGAAATATTTCTTGCTGGCCGGAAGCGAGAGCCGTTTGATCTTTCGCGCATGTCGCGGGGATGATGAAACAAATCGTCATGCATCAAGCGTACTAACATAATGACTTGGCAAAAAGGGATATTCGTAGAGGATTAATCAACTTTTTCCAATGGATCTATTACTGTCGCTTTTTCTGGTTCCCTATAATATATGTTGATACATCCTATAATTTCTAATATTCCTACTACGATTCCGTTTTGATCGATCTACTTTAAAAGCAATTCGTATTTCGAAAAAATTATAACATTCGAAGTTTGTGAAAGCGTATTGTGTAAAAAAATATCTCGTAGGTGGGAAAATCGGTTCTCCAAGCCTTTAAAATCTGTAGAAATACTGTGCAAGTAAATAACCCGCATAACAGCGAATATGTTAATTACAAAGCCAGACTGATTTATCCGACACACTCTATCTTTACAGTTTCCTGTGTGTACCCCTTAAAAACTTGCGAGACTATAAACTGTAAGCTCATTGAAATCAAGAAATGCTGCAGAGAATTAAATTCAGCCAATAAATAAGAAATGAAAATTTTAGCGAGAGAGTAACCGAAGCTCCGCGCTCGCGTCGTGAATACGCGGTTCTTCATCTTTGTCATCTCTTCCGCTCTCGGGATTCTCGACAGACGACAGGAAATGAGACTCGACCGAAGAAAAAGGCCAGCCGGGACGAATCGGCGCGAATTAAACGGCGCGCGATCGCACGAACCACTTTCAGAAATCCCGGCGCGTTATCGTACCTCTCTCGGTCAGCGTTGATCGTCAAAAGAATGAAAATAAATCTCGGAGGGCGATTACGAAGGAACACGTGATCGCGATGGAACAAGATGCTGGGAGCTTGCTGATAGCTCGCTTCCGCTTTCCAAAGATCTCGCGCGAGTGGGCGAGAAGCGAAGCCGGCCTGCAAGCAGAAGCGAAAGCTCGCTCGCGGCGTGTTGGAGACCTTATCCTCCCTCGGCAAGCACACACCGTCGCTCTTTTTTCCACAGCGAATGTAGCCTTTGCGGCACACTCGATCTGATGACTGGATAAGATGATGGACTACTAGCTTTCGCTGGAAACCCGCGTAAAATGCGGCTCTTCTGAATTCGCAATCGTTCTGTCTACATCGCGCTCTTGGCGGTGCAATTTGCGCATTGTGTCAGCTTCCGCAACGCAAATTACCTTGGATTAAGGCGGTAGGAAATGTCACCGTCGGTTCTTAACGGTACACCCGTAACTATAGACTTGTGAAGAAGACTTATTACTTTAGCTTACATGCTAAAAAGAGATTTACCTTACACAGTTTTCTCTCTTAATCACACACATTTATCTATATTTTATTGGCTAACTGGAATCCACTTTCAATACATTTCTTTTATTTAAACCTACGCCTGCAAATGTTTCTTATCCTACGTATCAGAATCCTTTTAATTCTCCTCCTCCTTTTTTACGCTAATTTATACTAATATCATAATTTCTATGTAAATATCTAAATCTTTTTCTTATAATCTCGTATACCTTTTCTAATAATACATTCGTCATTATTTTACATCTGAATCCTTACTCATCCTTCTTTTTCTCTCTTCAATTCCTTAGCTATCTCTTTCCATAATTTTCTTAGAATATTACCTTTCATAATATCTATATCTTCATTCCATAACTTATTCCCTTATTACCTCCCTATTCATATTTAAATCCATAATTTCTCTTATCCTCTGACATTCATTGACATAACGCTTCATGCAATCTATCTCTTGTGCGAAAGAATTATTCAATGAGATACATAGCTACGATCTGTGAAAGAGAGCAATTAAGAAGACCCCCATAAGTTCTCCTATCTTCGAATAAATTTTATGTAAAAAGATCCGTAATGATATAACATTATAATAATCTTTATTTATAATACTGATTTTTCTGGCGATCGTTTATATATTTTTTGAAATGCAAAACAAGTTTCGCGAGACTATTACATTTATATACGAGGTAATTTTTTCCGAGGAAAGCACGATCACCCTCTCTTCGCCTTTCTTTCTCCTCCTTGAAGTCGCGCAAAGGTCCTTAAACCCGGTGACGCTCCCGCCTGCGTTCCTTCGTGAGGAAGGAAAGTGAGATACCTAAGCGAGGTTACGTTTCCCATGGTTTGATAAATAGAGGACGCGGAACGAGAAAGGCGAGGCACCTCCTTCGCCACCGCCACCGTCGTCGTCGTCACCGGAAACGCTCGTTTTCCAGCGGAGATAGCGAATATCTGCTCCGCGCCGTGTGCGAGCTTGTACAATAGGTAGAACATGAATATACCGTTCGTTCTTTCTCGGACTTACGTATGTCTTTAAATAAGAGCGTCGAGATAGCGTGACGAAGGTGTTAGTGCCCGGCAAAGCGATCCGCGTGTGGTTTTAAGCAGATAATAGCGCCGTTACTTTCTTACACTGTTTGCGCATTTACGCTCGAAAGGACGACAGAAAGGAAGAGAGAGAGAGAGAGAGAGAAGGGGGGGGGAGAGGGAGAGAGTGAGAGAGGAGAGGCGTGCACCTCTCGTGAGAATTTTACCTCGCCGTAATTTGCTGGTTGCCATTCCGCGGTCCATGATCTGGTACCGGTCTTTAATCACATGTCGCACGCACTCGTTTCTCATGCCGCATACATTTCGGCATGTAAGGTGGTTCAGTTTCGAACATGATACAGTTCTGAACGAAATAAGGTTTGATTCCAATTTACCACCATTCAAGTTAGGTTTTTCTTGTTTGGTTATATATATATATATATATATACTTTTAGCAGTTCCTCCCCCGCACACAATGAGATCAAGACGAAGAAGCTCTAAATTGGATTCGAATCTATTTCGTTTAGAGCTGTACCATGTTCGAAATTTCTATCGCCTTACCCTATTCGGGTTTCGCGATAAAAAGACACTTGATTCGATTATTAACAAGGAAAACCACTATAGTAGTGCTGAAACGGTGTATCAGGCAAGGAATGTGACGAAATAACAAATCTTATTCAAGGAAACTTTCTTTAAGAAAGATTTAGAAAATAGATCCTCGCCCTCTGAAGAGTAAATATTATAATATTTTGCAGACCAGGAGAGTCAGTATCATTATTGTAGGAAACATTCGTAAACGTAAGACGCAGGTTATTAACAACAAATCTAACTGTCACTATTATGCCGAGTGATGTGAACAGGAGAGCGTAAAATGCGATTGAAATATATGTCGCTCTCTTGTTGAATTGCAATTGAAGTGACAGACGAACGAGGCCGCCGTCTGCGGTGCATCCATCTGTCATTCATCGACAAGGCGGGCGCGATGAGTAAGGAATAATTTATTTCGACCACGGTGCATCTCTCCAGCTGCGTACGGAGGAGCCCATTATCGCGTTCAAGGGTCTCGTTTATGTATCGCAGAAGGTAGCAGCATCTGCGTTGCCGTTCTGGTCACGCAAGGCGAGGCCGACGCGACAACCTCGCGTCGACCTAACAGCATGGGATGAATTCTGACGCGAGCGTAGAAGGCGAGATTTATAATTCACGTTGACCGACCACGCGTCAGCTCAGCACTTATCGATGTGAAATTCCCGAGTTTGTCCACCGAGGTTCGATCCCTTCTCGGAGAGAAGAAAGACTGTAATGAAATATTTTTAACAATTTAGAAGAGATCGCCATTGCACTGAAAATAAAAGTGCATTGGATATTATTATAATTTTTTGAGAAGTCATCAGATCTGCAACAATTCTATATAATTATAGCAAGAAACACATAAGAAATAAAATGTTGTATAACTATCAGTTATTGTAAAACAAAATTGAGATTATGCGGAGAAAGATATTTTTCGATCAATTCGAAGAGGGTCATTGATATGAGCATTTTTTGCGTTCATGCTAATATTAACACACAGTGCTTGTTATTATTACCGTAATTTATTGGATTCCGATTAAGAGCTTCCGATCGGCGGTTCCTTGGTCTCTTTCCCTCTCTCTCGCTCACACTTACTTTCAATTTATTTTTGCTTGTAACGCGGTTTTACGTTCGAGTTCCTCTCCATCAGCCCAGTATCGGTTTACTCGGGCGACTCTCCTTGTAAACAGGCATGCAACACCGACTCGAGATTCTTTTCTATATGCTCGGCTGCAAGCACGCGAATCGTACAGAGTGTTGCAAAAGCATTAACTCGCAGACCGAACGTTTGGCGAGGATAAAACGAAGATTTTAAGCTTTTAAAAAATATCTTTAGAAATATAACCAAAATAGAACAATTAAAATCTTTTCTGTCCTTTTTCTGAACTTTTTTCTCAATATTATCTACAACTTTTATTCAAAATTAAATCTTTCCGATATATTAAGATTAAATAAAATCAAACTTTTTTTTTTACATTATGATTATGTGTACTCAAATTATATGGTACACGTTACTTAAATTGTAGTTCAAATGGAAATTGAATATAATTCTTGATAATCTCCACGAGACTAGGAATTAATTTCGGAACGCGCTGTACCTCCATGTGCATATGCATAACTCTTTATCTGTCAGAGTTCCGATATGGACTCGTCAGGTGACTAACACGGGAGTGACTAACCGGCTGGTAGATCTCTTTAGCATTTCTCCTGAATGATAACCGCAAAATGCGAGTAGAGCCCTTTCTCCCCTTCGCATTGACTTCAATTATTCATACCGTCTCCTCTCGTTCCACGCCCATATAATCGCGTTTCTTTACGAACTACTTGGGCGAATAAAAATATGCTTGAATTATGTATGCACGAATTACTCCGCCTCGTGCTGAGATCCCTCCGACTTCAAATGGCGTGCTCGAAAAACTAGTTTCAGCCGTTTTGCGCGATTTGGAGTTTTTTTTTTTTTTTTTTTTTTTTTTCTATAGTACGTCCATCATCCTGCTTTATCGAGAAACAACATCACGAGCGCAAAAATTATTATCGAAATTCGCAAAGTTTAACTTTGCGTGTAGGCATTGAGTTATATTAAACGTTTCCTTTAACTACAAAGTGGGCGCAGGAGATACCAACTTCACAGCTCTAGACTTCCAATTTTATCTTGTATCAGACACGAAATCTGCTAAGGTATTTCGAGAGAAGTTACTTGATTTATATCCTGATATGTCGCAAACTCCTCTCTTCAATGATGACAGATTCGAAGTAACCACTTTAGATACCGATCACAGCCGTATCCAGAAATCTCGCGAGCTTGATGGAATTAGACAGTGTCGTATTTCCGAAGACGCACACACGCAGTAACAAAATAATAGCGTCCGCGCATTTTGATAATAAATGCAGCTGACACGAATGACGTTCGTCATTTGATTCGATTATATTTTTTCAATTTTTTTATTTTTATATTTTGACATATCGTAACGAACAACTTAAAAAAAGTATTTAAAAGAGTATCAAGGATTGATTAGAAGAATTTAGAACCGATTAGCATTCAGGACCGATTAACGATTAGAGCCGATCTTTTATTGGTTGGTTGTGCCACCGTATCGCAATGCAACACTTTATTTTCTAATTCTTCATGCTCGGGAGTATTTTCCCGTAAGGGCCTCGTACTGACGTCGGTGATCAGTAACTGTACCTGGTGATTCACGTACTTTCTTAAGTAAACGAGGCGTGCAGGGCCCACCATTAACGGGTCGCGAATCACAGTAGTGATCTCGCTGCTACGGTATGTACATACATTGCGCTTATCCCGTGCATCTTGGTGTAGCACGAAGAGTCTCAGGTGACCAACCAACGTGAGACTCGACGTGCTACCTCGTAGATTTCGCACTCGCACATTCTTACAGCCGAGATAACCGCGACGCTGATGTCATCCGGCTGCACAGATGCGAGATTTATCATCTCGACGCCGGCTCTCGGCTTCTTCCTCCCTTGATAGCTCGCCGATAGGAAATCTCGCAGACATAATAAAACCTGTCGCGCGCATGTTTGCATGACAATCTGGGAATACGCGCTTACGTTACTAAACAAACGCGACGTTAATCAGACCAATTTTTCACTATACGTTTTATTATGTCAGCACTGATTACCATATTTGATAAGTAACGATGAATCGTGCTCGTGCAACATCGTTTAATACGGATCTGCGTCTCGCAATTGCATCCTTGCGGAAAATTATTTCAAATTTATTATATATACGGAAATTCAAACTACAACTCGCAAGATAAGAAAACTGCATTGAGAAAAATTGAACATGGACAGAGCAAATTATGATCGTGGTCGATCTGGTTACTAGAATTCTGGCTATCTCAACTAATATTATAATAGATTCCAACCAGAAAATTCTTGTCTACTTTCAATCAGAATTTCAATTAATGCGATCAGACTCTCTTTTTCAAGTGGTGCCTCCTTGAAAGTGATCCTTGATAATTTTCTCTTTCCATCGTGTGTATATACGCAATATAAAACGCATTTGCAGCGCTGTTAAATATTTACCGACGGATTTAATTGAAATGATAATCAAGTTCAAACGATATGAAACGCGAAAGGCGAGGACCGTTAAATCAATCATGATCCGATTTCCAAAGGCACAAAGATGAACACGTCTCTCAGCGTGGGTCAGTTCGAGCGAGAGATTACGCTTAGAATTCCTCGTGTTCCAGCCAGCGGCTGCGAGAGAGGCTCTCGCGTTCTCGAAATACAGCTGATCGACGAGCGGTTGTTGGCAAGACAAACAGAGACAGGTATGTGGGAGGAGGCTTTGGGTGTGAGAGTCAGGACAGGAAGAAGACGAAGATGTAGAAGAAGAGGAAGGAGAGAAAGAAGAGAAGAAGGCGTACGTACGCCCAGCCTCTTTCGTTCGCTCGTCCCTACTCGTCGCGCGCGTTTCTCGTTCCTCCGTGCATTATGTACGGACCGAACTCGGTGGTCTCGGGTTCCTGAGAACCACGAGAGAACCTCATAACTCTGGGACCCCGTGCCGCACCGCGTGCCACACCTTTCGCACGGCTTTGAAGTCCCCAGTCGGCGCGAGTGCCAGCCTAGCCCGAACGTGCCCTTCTCGTCCCCCTGGCCACGATTATGCAGCGGAACCGGCGGCGCCCTGGGATTTATCGAAGCTGTGTGTCGCCGAAAGAGAGAGAGAGTTAGCTAAGCGGAACCCATCTTCTTTTACGTGTGTGCCTTTTTTCAATCGCGGATAATGGCATGAAACGTGGGAGTAAAACGCGACCTGGTCCCCGCATCGTTTTACTATAATCTTCTTTCCAACGCTGTGCAAATACAAGCTGTGTTCTACTATAATGGAAGCATATAGTACTTAATGATAGCGCAGAATAGAAATCTTACTATTTTGCGTTTTCTTATAATGAAAAAAATATCCCTTATTTCGCAAACTTACAAACTGTTTCATTATAATATATCTGAAAGAAATATTTATAAATTATTTTGAAATAATGCAAAACGTGAATGTACGCTAGTTTACAATTTATAATGTTATTATTTATTAAGTTATAATTCGTAATATCATGCTATCATAGAGAGAGAGAACAATTTATTTTTTATGAAATTTATTTTAAAATTTCTAATACCTATAAAAATTATAATTAAATTAATCAAGTTAAGACAAGTTCTATTTTGTGTTATATTTTAGCTTAATTTTTCATTCTATTTACGTAAAGGGACACAGAAGTTTTGATATAATCACATTTCTAAGTAAATTCGACGTAACACAGTTTCATACAACTTTCCTTTATATGACTTACAATTAGCGTATCATCGCCGTGAGCCTTTCGATCATTACGCCTTTGAAATGATAGACTCTAGCTGCGATAAATCATCGCGAAATTGTGAGAGCAACGACACGGATATATACATATGCACACCTCGCATTTCGAGTCATTATTAAACAATTTTAGCCGCAACGGTGCAGCGGTGCGCACTCGATATACCGGGCCACACCTTTCGCACGGTTTTGAAGTCTGACCTCCCTATCTAATGGAAAGTGCAAGCGATTCTCCGGCAGATCTTACGAGCAATTTGAAGACCGTTCTCTCTTTCTATGCCAAGCCGAGTCGAGAGTTCGAGACGCGAATCTCGTGATAGGATCGAGCTTGGACGTCGATTGAAACGCCGTGAAAATGGTACTACCGATTCGCGCGCGAAAGGTGAGATTCAACGATCATCGATATTTCATAATCCAGCCTCGTCGATTTCTGTTATGCGAGAGGTTTAAGGTCGCCCGATCGTCAATTTACCGTTCAATACATGATGAATGATCGTGAAATCGCCGTTTTTGCTCCGACGATCGGAATTGATTCAGCAATACGGGAAAAAAATCGATAATTTCCCAGCGTAAACCTTTTAATCTTCTGGTCGTTGATTTTCAATCCTTGAACGTGAACACGTCATGAGTGAATTTATGACTCGCGACATCGATTTAAACAAATTGTTGCTGTGTAAAGAAACCTTGGCGTAATTATATTCTTTTGTATTCTTACACGAATATAATAACTTAGTAGCTTGTAGTCGTTACTTGTTGCTAATAGGATAATAAAACTTTTTAATAATACAGGTGGATACGATCGGAGTGAATTTCTGATTATTTGAAGGGAATGTAGTTAGAAAAGAAAGTCTCGTCTTGCAAATGTTTGGTTCGAGAATCGCTAATAAAGGTGGAGATAAAACGGAGGGACAAGCCCTTCTTTAAAATAATGTACGGTTGCGTCCCCATCTTTTCTAGACGCAAGCCTCTAATTTCCACCATGATCATTCGGCATATCGAGCCTCTTGCTCTCATTAAGAATTCACCAGGAGGTACGGATTAAGGACTCTCTTGAACACGAACACCTGGTATCAATTCGCGAAATGGAACTTAAATCGCCCAGCAAAGGAACGAGTAGCGCCGAAGGAAAGATTGAAGAAAATCTCGAGTAATCACGACGAAGATGAACGGAAAAAGGAAATGGAACGAGAAAGTGAGTTATACCTACTCCATTTTGTAATTGAACGGGTCTTATATTATAATTGAAGTAGTTTTTGTTGTCAGTTTTACAAATTGATGAACTTTTGCTACGTCTCACCAGAAAGAAATTACAGTTTGAATCAATTAAAATATTCGAAATAAATAATATATCACACGTTTATTTAATGTAAAAAATACAAATTTTATTATTAATTTAGCTTTTAAACATAAATATATATATATATATATGAACGACAAAATCACGTTACATAAACTTTATCTTATCGAAGAGAAGAAGTGATAATGACGAGTTAATACTTAGAATGTCTATTATATCTATAATAATCGAAATAAAATATTATAATCTTTTCTGGACAAGAAAATCGAGAGCATTACATCCTAAATACGCATCGAAAAATCATAATCGACATCTAAATCAAAGGAGAAATCCATCTTTTTGCGGAGAACTATATATAATTTAATTTTACCTCACATCTCAATTGAAACCTTTCTAAGAGAATTGCAGCGATTTCTAACGTTTAATTAATTATTGATGCTGTACAATGTATCATTATGAAAGAAATGACTTATCATTACTCGAGATTATGCCAATATCCACATGGTAGCTCTTTCCTGGCCCTTCTGAAAAAGGAAGTGTTTCAAAGTATATCTCTCACGGATGTCATGAAATGATAGACGATGCGTGATGCACGTTCGTTAATTATAATGCGACGTGGTTTTTAGATAAGATTGGAGATTCATAAAGAGAGCAATGGGATATCGATTGCCCACTGTCCATCGGTAATCTCAACGTATTGAGGCTGCTGCACGCGAACACCTGGTACCGTCGAGAAGTACGTAAGATAGAGAACTGACTTGGTGATTTTAAGAGGAGAGAGAGAGAGAGAGAGAGAGAGAGAGAGAGAGAGAGAGAGAGAGAATAAAGTTGCAGAACGGTGTGGAGGGAATGAAGGTCACGTAAGAGGGGCAGTTGATCGTCCTTTATGTAGATGAAGGGAAGCGATAAGGTGGAGCGCGGACGCATACACGCGAGAAAGAATGAGAGAAACGCCTCCTACCGGAACCAAAAAGTCTTTCGAGTAATTGCAACGCGTCGTTGGTCGACCGGGCGGTTGCGCACGAGGAATGCAACCCTGAGGAACGAAGCTGCGCGTCGCCCGGAGGATACGTCTCTCGAACATGCGAAGACATTGAATGCGATCGAGATTACGCGCACCGATTTTCTCACCCTTCCTTCCCCCTTACTCTCCCGACTGTCATATTGATGGCGCCCATTAGAGGCGGAAATTACGCTTTCAAGATAAATTAATGTTATATGCAAGCGTTACTGCGCTGGCTCTGGGTGTGTGTGTGTGTGTGTGTGTGTGTGTGTGTGTATCTCGCTCGGACAGAGTTCCACGATATGGAAGAAATTCTATTGAGCAAGTTCCTTGCCGAGAGTATTGTATTTTACTTGCAGTCATTTTTATTTCCAACGTTGCTTTTCTTGTAAATCTCTGACCGATACAATACTGCTAAAATATATAATGCGTCGATTAAGGCAAACAATGAAATCTGTCCATCCATCTTTTGAAGGATAATATTTTTGAAAAAGAAAATTTATTTCAGCGAACCTCCTTTCGTTAGGAATATGACGAGAGCCGTAAAAGGATCGAGACGAATGTTCAATTGCCGCTTAATCGTCGCAAGTGTGCATTAATCGCGCAGATCCTCGGGAAGTAACAAGTGTGTACAAAGATACACGCGGCGCTACAGACGCTGCTGGGAAGGGTTTGTGAGAAAAACTTGATCCCGCTTCCGTCATTTGTAGCCCTTAATAATGAAAGGGACGTAAGCGCGGCCACCTTTTCTTATTCGATACACCATTTATTTCTTTTTCCGCATCCGAGGCTTTCGTGCGGTTGCGCCGGCTTTAATTATCTATCAGTCAATTAATAACATCCGGAATCTACGCGCTCGTCGAAAGATAATTAAAGAGCACGCCGCTCTTTCGATTCGTTTCACTACGACAATTTGAAATCAAGAAAGTTGCGGAATATATATTTTGCTTTGAATTATGCTGTTCGCCCCACGTCCATCAATTAATTAATGATTTAGTGTAAAAATGTCAAATACAAATTCTGTTGAAGCAACACCTCCTTGAAACTAAATAAGGAATACGGAGCTGTTTGTTATTTGTTTGCATCGTTGAAGCTCGCTCTACCTACGCACCGCCGACTAACGTTTAATCATTTAATCAACGGCTCTTTCTATTCTCCACCTACTTCACGTTCTGACAAACGTTGTCACTTTGATTACGCGTTTGCGACACGCTCCAATCGCTCTTTGCACGCGCGCAAATCTCCGCTTTATGCGTTACGCGATGCATTTCCTCGGGCGCGAAAATATTCTCGCCGACGCGATGTCGTTCAGCGCGAAGAAGTTAATTATAGTTCACAGGACAATAATAACCGGGATGGATACATTTTATTCATCATATGCGTGAGTCCTACGTTTCTTTTCGACAAGGTTTTCAAATCACCACCTATTACAATACTGTACCGGTCCGACGGAAGAACCGGAGGACGTTCGTGGTTCAGCGAATCATATAAAGGACGAGACGCGTATGGTCCTCGTTAATGGTTACTGGCGCGGACTGCCAGAGCTCTGATCGCGGTTTGGCCTCCATTATGTTGCGAATCATGCGTGAAGTAATTCACCTGGCGCTTTTTGCGCGAACGTTGGTTGTAACGAGAAAGACGGTAAAGAAAGAGAAGCCGCCGCAATCGATTGACCGCAACACGATTTGCTCGATCTTCCAAATATAACGCCGACTGTTTTTCAATCAGTTCCCCCGTAGTAGTTTCACAAGTGTGCTCTAGACACGTCGCGAGACATCGCAAAACATACTTTTGTGAATGAATGTTTTTGAGGCTGAGAGATCGTGAGAAGACGGGCTGTTCTGGAATTCAATTATTTCATGATGTAAAAAGATCAGGTGAAACAATTTCAAGGATGCCCGGTAATTTCAAGGCTGCCCAGTCAAATTCGTTCAGCTAATCAGAAATTTGTAAAAAAAAAAAACAACGTCTACATCATGAATTATTGTCATCTTCTTACATCGTGGATTATTTTATATTATTATATAATAAAATTTAAAATTTTTACATCAATATTAATCGCCCTAATATTATATAGATACGCCTTTTTGCTGCTTAAAAGCATTTTGTTGTTCGAACGAGATAGAGGAACTTTTAAATTGCTCGAATATTAAAAATGAAGTAGATAAATAAATTTCTAATCCTCATTTCATCCTACAATTAGATTGATTGGGAAGAAATGATAGAGAAATTACATTGGAATATAAATCTTGTGTCTTTGACGCATCTATCTTATTAAATGTAACTTATATATATCTTTTACATGTAGAGAGGAGAAAGTGATAGTAAGTATTATTCTTCGGATTCTTCGTTTCGGATTCTTCCGAATCCCACCTGTCATCGTTACACCTGTTTCTCGGAACCACTTATAATTAGTGGTAACGTTAATGACCTTTCACGGGCTGCTGAATGCATGACATGCGGGTGGCAGAGCACGAAGTTATTTGTTATGCGCGTCACAACTCTTTGCATTGTAAAACCGCATAGTTGCTAAATCTCTATCTTTCTCTCTCTTTCAATACATAAATCTAGATCGGAGAATAAATTTAACACGCGTTTAGCTATCCACGATTACAGTTTCGTGATACATTTAATATTTTCTAGAGATTTTTTTTATTTTATGTCTTGTGTACACATTTTGAGACAATTATTGAATGCTATTGTTTGTGTGTGTGTGTGTGTGTGTGTGTTATGCTTAAAGAACATTAATATTGCGATAATCAAAAATACGATTGTAAATGCGGCATTTAAATTTGCGTTTATCTCTCATCTGTTGATGTTGAAACGCGCATGACACAATCTAGTGTCAATTTGCCGCTAGAACGATTTGAAACAGTCGTGGCGTGTTGACTAGACCGCATACAGCTGTAGTCACGGACGATTAATTTTTTTATTTACTCCAGCGTTCGTACGAAACTCGTTATGAATTCGTATTTCCGGTTTGAAGGTCATCTATAATATAAAAATTAATTGAAGTATCCGTTATGCCGTCGATTAAGGTCGTTCCCATGCCCTCTCTTCATTCACGAGAATTTGTTACACTTCGCTCGCAGTTGATTGTCCATTCTCTTCACAATAATTTCCTTTAATAAATATGTGCCTTTGCAGATAATTCATCTACAACTTAAAGCATTGCATTGTAATAGTTTTTTATAATAATTTCGAAAGAATATTAAAAATTATAGCAAGTTATATAATTAAAACGATAGAATAATAAATCTGTTAGGATTTATTTTTAAAAATAAATAATAATAATATGTAAGAATATGTAGAATTAATAAATTAAAAAGACTTTCTCGCGCAAACGTATTGCTTCTTCCATAGAATCTTAATTGACGCAATCAGCTTTAATAGAGATTCATCCATTTCTTTTCAGACAGCACCGTAATCACGAGCGAGGTCCTTCAAGGTTACGACCCTCAGTTCATGGTGGGCTGTTACTTTCCTGCGGACTTCCAGGGCGAATTCGTGACGCAGGTGAGCGGAAAGGGTGTTGAAGGCATGGTGAACGCGCCCATTCAGTATTCTGCCATTAACATCACCTTCAACGCGATACCGGTGTGGGGCTATTGCCACAAGAGGGTCGGCGATAATGTACTGCTAATAGACAGGTCAGTTAACTCGACGAATCACGGACATTTCCTGCAACAAGGCAAATGTCAGTTCGACTTATTGTTAGCGAGCGATTAGAAAAGTGTTTCGTACGTAGTTCGAACGGTTCTTACACTACAGGAGTTATCGTTAAATCGTGGGAAGCGCGAACGTATTTAACCTTACAATGTTATCGCCGTGGAATGATACAGTATTGTTATCGATAAATTTTACGTACTCTTAATTAATGTAACGCAAGTTTTTCGTACATTTTCTGCATTTTTAGTGACAAAATGTTTAATTATAATCTAGATTTTGATAAACAAATCTTCACAAACAATAGTCTAATTATTAACTTAAAAGAAAAGAAAGAATAAGTACGCTATAAAAATTTAATCCTGACATAATATGGAGGATGTAATCTAATTGTGCGTTTATTTCCTCATAACTCTTAAATAAAATATATATCTAACACAAAATTGTTTAAACATTGAAATCACTTGTCACGCTCTCTGTTATAATACTGATTATCAGAGAATCCAAACTGATGCACAACGGAATTTTAAAACAGAATTTTTAAAAATTTATCCCCACATCTATCTTTTAGCAGATGGGACTTTAGATTGGATAATGACATTCAAAACATAGTTTGGCGCTCAATGATCTCACTCGTACAAATTTACGTATTGATAGGATTAAATTGAACTTTTTTTTTTAAATAAAAAGTTTAATTTTCTCATTTAACATAGAAGAAACAATTGGCGTGTTAATCTTAAAGAACAAACGTGTTAATCTAAAGAATAAATGTTTAAAATTTTAATTTAAGGTTTTAAGAAACAGAAATATTTAAATGGTGAATTCAATTTACAATCGATGATATTCTCTGAAATTATTTCATCGCATATAGCTCGCCTCTTATTTCCCCCATCTGTCTTTAGTAGATTTATTTCTTTTTCATCTGCACTGTACCACCGTTTTTATTTACGCTCTCATAACTTCGATTTCGCGCCTTATCGCACGCCCCCGTATAACTGAACTGTCAGTCGAGTGGCACGATGCGGTATATTTTTTCATCTTTATCAGTCTCGTGCGTTAAAATCTCCATGCTGAAGCGTTAAAGTCTTAAAGCCGCAAACGGTTGTTGCGAAAGTTTGCAGACGCATAAAAGTTTTGAAGCGCGGCGCCGTAAATATCGAAGTTTTGAGTTACCTGGCAAGGAGAAAGAATGGAGCTGGCCGGAACGTGCATTCCGTTTGGAGGGCGACGGCACCGAGGTAAGTCGAGATAGTCGACTCACAATTAGGAGTAACGGTGTATTCACAGAACGATGCACTGCAACTAGAATGCCGTCATATCTGCAGCGCTTGTCGCACATGTAAATGAAGTTAACGGGGCACAGTGTGAAACAGTGTTGAAAGAACATAGTACTAGTTGCTACGCGCGTGTCTAATTATGTAAAATCTCTCGTACAGAATCTTCTCGCATTCTTGTTAACACCTGCAGTGCTCTGGCATTGCATGCCAAGGAGTGTTTAATGCTAAGATTATATGTGAGATTTTTTAATTATGTATCTAATCGTATCTCCAGATCCACGTTAAAGTAATAATAATATGCGTATGTGTATATAAAACTGAATATCTTTTTGTTAATAAATAAGTGCACGGTGAATTCTTTCGGTTTTAATTAGGATTTTACAGTTAAGATTATTGAGATGTATATATAAATTATAAAAAAAAAAAAAAAACAATTAGCACGCAATAACAATATTTAATTTTTGCTAATGTTAGAAATTCAACAAGGAATATTTGGAGAGTGTGAGAAACATGCGCGACTTTGACTGTTTTTTTTTTATGCAAGTCTAGACGAGAGAATGTCGACGGATCGTGAGCGCGTAAGATGGGACGAGCTTTTCCTGCGAAAGAGGCAAAAATTCACCGACGAAGACGACCGAGGGATATTGTCGTCACGGGAAATGGAAAGGGTATAAAGGGGTTAAAGTTAAATTAGCCAACTGATGTCTCTCCGGGGATGCCGCGACGTCTACGATTCGTCTGGAACGAAAATAGCTGGCTCTCCAGACACAGACGCGAGCCCGGGCTAATTCCAGAAAGAGCTGTAAAACGAAAAGGAAATGGTGCGAAACGTGCATCCTTCTCGGTCCAAAACGATGTAATTTCGGCACCATACCCTTTTCGAGATCTTATTCCCATTGGGGAATTTCATCATGAAAGTTAAAGACTAAATTTAATCTAAAGCAAAACTACGAGAGGTGGTTTCTAGAAATTAATATTTCGTCAATTTTTGCGAAAATTGCAAAATAGTTGATAAGTTTTAGACTCAGTTTTTGATCAGGAATAACGTTATATATTGTTCGCGAGCGCCTTTTAAGATACACTCTGTATAGTAAATTTATCCATTTTATTCTATCATTTTAATTCATCACAAAATATCCTGTAAGGAATGACAATGGAATTTGGATTCGACGTCGATTCGATATCGATTCTTTTATCATTTCTCACCGGGTAACAGCTACTTCGTTTCTGCAATTTTTTCCTATTGTTATCCTGTATTTTGAAGAGACAAAATGGAAAAAATAGATGTGAATTAGATGAGAATCGTTTAACTATTAAAAAAATTTCATTTTGTACGATTCAATGCTGTGTCTCATAGAAAGCCTCGTTGCGAGCAATCGATAGCTCTCCGGTGCATCTGGATGTTCACGAAGCGATGTGGGTGTTGTCCGGCCAAGTATGCATAAATTGGCATACACGTGAGAGCCCACCCTCTTCTTCTTCTTCTCTAGACACGATCATATACTTCGCGATTCACGTTGAATCGTTAACAAGCTATCGCGTCATGAATATTCCGAGAAATCGTATCTCCAATTGTCTCGTTACTTCTCTCGCCGTTGCATTTACGATCCGGAAAATTATTATTTTTGATCCCGTTTCAAAGCGTCATTAACTTCACTGACATAAAAACATACAGATTCATAAAACGAGTGTAATAT
>NW_017306018.1:2277332-2281451 GCF_001594115.1 Trachymyrmex septentrionalis | reverse complement strand
CCGTTTCAAAGCGTCATTAACTTCACTGACATAAAAACATACAGATTCGTAAAACGAGTGTAATAAATCATCTGTCTTTCAATAATAATAATTGTACATTTTCTCACGATATCACGCGTTGCGCTAATTACTATAAATTCGATTTTTTGATAAATTCAACTTGTCACTAACTAATTAAATAATTTATCAATGATGCATCACATAATCTTTCCCCGAAGATTTTATTACGGGGGCAAATAGAAAGTGCCATGAACTTGCTTAGAATGACATGTATATAACTGTAATCAACAATCCGATTATTCAGGCAACTTGTTAACTAATAAGCACGAGATTCGCTCGCTGCTTAATTGCTCTGCATTTTTCTCCCTTGATCGTGTTTAATCGATTGTGCGTCTCTCTCTGTGACTTTTGCGTCGTTACGCGTATATTTAAACGATGTCGACGTTTATGCTCGTCCTACAAGGATAGCGGGATCAACCCGCAGTTATTAGCAATAATCGCGATGCTCAATAATCTGCCGGAACGAAAAGGCAACGCGTGTAAAAGCCGTATGCAAAATTCACGTAAATTGTATCTTTATAAGCGCGCGATAGTTCGTAATAATTTCACAAGGCGAGATCCACCGTGATGTGAAATACAACAATTTCCTCGCAAGAGTCGTCGGCGAGTGCACGATGAAATATACGACAGATTGGTTCGCTTAATCGGTTTGCGCGTTTACTGAGATAGTATGGTGTACCAGTTTACATCGTTCGTTATAAATATATTAATATATACTCGAAAGAGAGAGAGAGAGAGAGAGAGAGAAAGATGCGTTATTTAAAGCACAAAAATTACCTACGTCTTGATCACAATTTCTGTAAATGTGAATTGTTTTCTAAGACGAGATAACATTATCTGTAAAAGACAAGAAGATAAAACAGCATTCAGTTTCTCGCCTTGATGAAGCGAACGGCAAGGTTCACGAAACGTTGGCATTAGTAATGGATAAACCCTTTGACGCAAATATTTTTCTTTCTAAATACCCATGAAAGTCTCGAAAGTATTGACAAGAAAACAAAATTTGGAACCTACTGTTTTTTTATCCGTATTTATTACGAGATTGTGAAAATTTGTCGTTTCTACAATAACAAGAGAAAGCGATTTCCCTTCGAAAACATTACAAAAGTGTTTTGTTACACATTGAAAAAAAGAGTATGATAACAGCTATCGAGTGTTGATTGAAATAATTTGAACCAAGTGTGTTCGATTAATGTAACCGAAAATAATTTTAATATTTTTCTAAGTATTTAATAAATATTAAACATAATAATATAAACATAACTAATCGTTTAATACTTGCTATATAAATATCAAGGAAAGTAAAATTATTAACTGAACATTTGATTGAAATTACTTTACTCAAAATATCTTTGGTTGCTGTTATCAGACATCATCTTTTTAACGTAAATGATGTTTCACCAGTTGAAACGGCGACGTCCACTCGTGAATCGTCCGGTATAATATGCGCTTATGTGTTCCACGGCATAACAACAGTCGCTGTGTCTAAGTCAAGAAACGGCATCGGCATCAAATGAGAATATATCGTCGCCAGAGAGACGCAAACTCGTGAGTTGAACGGGCCCTACCTTTCGCGATCGGATAGAACAGAGGGCCCGTTTTTCTTTCTCCTTTCCTCGCCCGTTGCATACCATCTCCTACCATTAATCTCCGTGAAGACGGAGGAGTGACTAGCTCACGAAGGTGGTGCGGCCTCTCCTCCAGTTTCCATGCATCTCAGCCTTCGTGTTGAACGCCGTCGACAACGCGACGAACGAACACTCCTCCTGGGATGTCCGCGCCGGGAGAACGACGAGTTGCATGTTCCTCGCACTGGCACCACACTGGCGGCTCATTTGTCACTCTAATTGCGTGGCGCAGGGTTCCCCGGATTCCGTTGACAATTGAATCGGTCATTAATGAAACTGCTACAAACGGACTCGCTCGCGAAAGTCACTCGAACTCGAGAGGCGGCCGTCCGCCGAGAAATGCCTTTTTAATGTCACCCGCGATTACAGTTGTTACAGTACCATGATTACGGTAGGATGCTAAATGGTAAAGTTTCTTCGTGTGAAATTACGTTTTTTTTTTGTTTTTTTTTGTTTTTGTTTCTTATAGCGCGTCCGTGTGACGATTCATCGTCGCTCTTGCGAGACCAGGCTTGCGCGATGCGTGCGCCGTTATGCAAATTCGTTTCGAAACGCAATACGCGATTTACATTTCGGGTCAGTGGGGTATCGCGGTCGGATGATGATGATGATGATGACAGTCCATCCCATGGAGAGTGAGCGCAATTCCGATCGTGCATAATTCGATAGACGGCGCAAAATAAAAGTGGCGTGTTACAAACGCTTCCGAGACAAATAATAATCGACAGGGAAGTCGACTTACCAACCTGAGTGTTATCACGTCTTTCGTGTCTTAAAACTTGTTTCGCGAACGGCGCGGCGTCTGATGCTCGGATTCGCGTGCAGTCTGAATTGCAGTTCGTTTTATGCAAATCCTGCCGCCTCGATCGCGTTATACGGAACACGAAAGTTAACGCGTTAATTAGTAACGTTCCTAGCAGGCTGTTCCTAGCGAAATCTAAGTATACCTTATTATCTCGATAAGAAACCATCCGATCGAAACGCGAGATAAAACGGACGCTATTATAGGAAGAAAGAACATCGAGGGAGGAAATATTATATTAACGTAGATCGGAGATATTATATAATTGCATGAAACAGAAATTGATGGAAAAGAAAGTAAATTTCAGCGCAAATTTATATTGAATTTTTAAGTGCACGTTTTGTAGAAACCAAAAGTATCACTCGTCAAATTATTTTTCGCAAACGAGTAAAGATCAGGCATCTCGTCTTTCACGTCGAATCAACTACGATTCAAAGAATTTATGGAGATTCTAAAGAATATAATTTGTCAATTGTAATTATATATAGCAATACAATGACATAATTGCGTAGATTCGAATGCTTAGAAGAATCAAACACACAGCAGGCTATCTATAGCGATATGTTACGTCCAATTCGACATAGAATCACAAAGGATCAACGATTCTTAAGCAATTCGCAGCAGCGTTCCGCTTAGGAGAAACTTGGTAAGACACCATTAGAACGGGTGCATCGGATACTTCGGCAAACGCTTCGAATTCAGAATGCAAGAGCGCTCGCGTAGATTTGCTCCGCGTATGGGCCGAACGTATCGTGTGACATTCCAGTCGGCTCCAGAATAATATCTGGAGGGCTCCCGAGAGCTCGCTGTGTGCTCCAGTGTTCTGCCGGTGCTGCTTCGCGCGAGAACGAGATCCTATATATGGCAGGGTCCAGTGACGTTTATCGCGACCGGCGATAAACGGGCCCACCCGTTCACAGGTTGCATAATATCGGCGCGACGGCTGATGCCTCGGAGGTACAATTATACACGCGAGTATAACGTTGTAAACTCACTCGCGTGCACTTGTATGCACGGACGGTCGAGAGGACGATGTCGACCGCGTTGATTCGCATCCCGGTGTCATTGCGTTACTCTCTATGCTCATTAGATCAGAAAATTGATCGTGATACTTATAATATAATGCTCATTATATTAATGCGTCAGATCTTTCACGCTCGGGGTGAAGACACAAGAAAAGGAATGTGTACAAGAAACGGAAGACAATTATTGATGAATGGATGCAGAATTTTGCCGAGAAATATTTCGAAAACGGAGAAGATTATATCAATTTGATTATATCAATCTTGAATTTTGGTTATTTTAACTGGAATTGTAATAGATTAAATCAGGAAATTCTTATTTGTTCATTTTCAACTAGAATTCCAATTAACGTAATTTTCTTTTTCCAGCTTATGTATCTCAGGATAATTCGAAGTATCGGGTATCGGATCTTTATTATACAGGGTGGTCCACTTAAATCGAACATCTTGAATGTTTCGTTTATTTTCGATAATACGAAAAAATGTTTTAAATGAAAGTGCAAGTGGTGTCGAGGGGGACGTATCTTGGTCATGTTTTTCTTCCAGGTGGAGGCGCTAAAAAGATACGAAGGGCACCTCCACTTTTTTAAATGGAATCATATGATTT
>NW_017306018.1:2252892-2277232 GCF_001594115.1 Trachymyrmex septentrionalis | reverse complement strand
GGTCATGTTTTTCTTCCAGGTGGAGGCGCTAAAAAGATACGAAGGGCATCTCCACTTTTTTAAATGGAATCGTATGATTTTTTTTTTACACAATATGATTGCTCTAATTATTCTGCATATAAAAGTATTAAGGTAGTGATATCAAAAAACCAATAGTTTACGAGGTATTTTATACTTTATTCTGACCAAAAATTTATTTAAGGAGATGTTCAAAATGAAATGTCCCTCGGACTTCAATATACATTTATGGAGACGATATTCATTTTGTTACTCTACATTTGTAAATATATATACCTATAAAAAAGAATACATGCGTAAAAAAAAGTAGAGAGAAATTTATTGACGGATGTAAAGTTGTATGTGTCAGAATAATTAAAAAATGTGAATGTACGTACTTATTATATAATTAAAATGGGATCGTTACATATTAGTATTTCTATACACAATGTTGAACTCTGAACAACATTTCTAGCGCGTAACCCTTTATAATGCAAATTTCCGCTCTTTCGCCTATGTAGTTACTCTAATAGCTCACAATTATTTAAATAACATCTTCACCGCGATGGCGATTTTGTTGCGCGAATACACGGTACACACCAGATACTGTTGAACAAATGACTCCTCCGCAACCACTGTCATTTTCGTAATCGTGTGTGAAAAGCAAGTAGATAGCGGTCGCGATAGCGCGACGGTAAAACGACGGTGCCTCTCCCTCTCCCTCTCCCTCTCCCTGATTCCCATATAATCTTGCACAAAAGTTCCTCGTTTTTGCTAAACTCTATTTTCTCAGACGGTCTAAACGTTTTATCCCACTTTTCTCTTTACTTTATTTGCTTTTCTTTATCTGCCTTCAAACACTATCTTTTCGAAAGTCAATATTTCCAGTCATCGTATTTCCAGTCAAAGGAGACCTGCGGTATCCATGATCTTTCAACGATGTGACAAGTTCCAGCTGCAGCTCAAAAGATTTTAAATCGACCGACAAAGGACGGATCGCTATTTTTCATATCTATTTAGTTTCGAACATCTCGCCCGACCAAATGTCTTCGCGTTTCTAATGTGATCTTTGAGACGTGTCGCGTGTCGCTTCTTCGAGTCGTTGACGTCGCGCAGAACAAGAATAATGTCCTTGTTCTTTCCTCTTTCCTCTTTTTTTCTTATGTGTCATTGTCCACTTCCTGCATTAGAGAAAACCGCGTGTTAATTCACGAGTGGCTCGTCACGAGAGTGCTTACTGATAGTGCTCTAATCGATACCCTATCGCGCCGTCATTATTGTCCGCCATTAGTGTCGTCTTATATCAGTATATCTTTATTTCGTGAGAAATTCGTAAATCTCAAAGAGAGGAAGCGCGAATATATAAAACGCTGATACAAGAATACTTTACGATGAGATTTAACAGTAGGACTCGAGGACCGGCGTCTTTTGCGCGCGACTCGTAGAAATGCCATTTCTTCGCATTTTGTTTTTGTGTGAAAAATAGTAATCTCTAGTTTCCACAAATGTAAATTAATGTATCAAGGGTTTCGAAGTTGCAGTCGCAGTCCGAGATTATACTCGTAAATTCAATCTCAATTAAAGATTATTAAGGCGGAGTATTCGGAATTCTCTTTTAAGACTCTCAAAGCACAATCTGCTGATTCCAACGTGCTGATCGAAATAAGTGAGCCGAGAGAAGTGAAGCTCCTTCATTATTTCTCACTCGCTGATATTACAGCGCTAGCATCGTCGTCTTGTTGTTCCAGAGTCAGCATTATCGGCGCATCCGGGATGTAGTTATACTTTATGTCTTGATAGTTTAGTTAGTTTTTCCCCAGCCGCAGTTCAGTTCTTATTGATTTTTCAATTTCTCTGTACAGTCCTTGGTCGCAGGATTAACGCGGTGTAAATTCTGCAAGTAATGCTGTTTCCATCTTCAAGGCGACATGTCGCAAGGATGTTACACTTATATAAGATATTATAATTATGATTATCAGTGCATCTTTTGTAATCGCAAGATTAATCGCCGATATATTGTATACAGTCGAGTATTTGATTTATAAGTCGATGGAAAAATGTAAATAAAATTTCGGGCACTGTGCCTCTCTCAAATTTACAAATAATAGAATTTCGTCTTTCAAGCCGATTTTCTTAAGTTAATTTCTTCAGTGAAACTTTAATCTAGATCTTAATCTAGACTTAGATACGTCAAGGCCCGTTTAATCCCGTTATACCTTAAAAAAATTACGAGCAGTAGATGATATCAAATAAAAAGCCTTAATTGTTTTCTGTTTACGCACCAAAAGATGGAACGTGAGAATTGTGTCTTATAATAATACGTTACGTATAAATCACGGAATTGTGATTCTGCTAACGCAATTCATGGTATTTGTTTGCTGCAGGTTTAACGACAAAGATTGCATACGGTGTTTCCGGCTGCAACGGAGATCGCGGAATGTCATTGAGATGTTCGCGGAAACTTTCAATAGGTGTTACACGCACGAGTCGGCCGCCTTAGCCTCCTGCAGCGCACTGAACTCTATTTCAATCCTATATCGTAAGTAAAAGCCGGATTTTTCTCGATAATTTAATTTCAAGCAACAGAGACTGCGATCTATGACGTATGCCAGATTATTAAATACTTATTGTTATACTTATAATAATGAATACGACCTTATGCATAAAATACCGAGCGATCTAGCTGGACGATATTGCTTTTTCTCACGCTCAAGCAAGTCATATTGTTGCTAATGCGAATTAATGCGACTTTTTGTACTTGTTGAGCGAACTTTGATCGTGTAGTATGACTCGCTTACTTGCTGAAAAAAAATTGAGCGAGCGTGGAACAAACGTGACGGTGTTTCGTCTAATTCTACTTATTTCTATATTATTTCTATCAACCAGAAAATTAGCTAAAATAATTAAGAAGTTAATTAACGGTGTGGCATCAACTTTTTCCAATATTTTTCAATGCTTTTCCCATTCCTTGTAACTTTTTTACTAATAAAGATACATATATTTGATTGGTATTTTCCTTAAATGTTTGGCGTTTTGATTAAAAAAAATTCTTTACAATATGTTCATTTTTTGAACGTTATAAACTATCGAATTGGGTTGGATCTGCCGCAATTAAGTGTGTTATTCGCGTAGTGTAGCCTTTAAGGGTTAAGAAAATATATATATATAAAACTATAAAATAAAATTTAAAAATAAAATAAATACAGAAAGAAATATTGTAACAACAGAGATATTTATATAAGTTTTTTGTATTATTTTTTGCACCGAGCAATCTCCTTTTGCAATCTCTGTTAAAAACGTATTCGTAAAATCTATAAAATGCGAATTAGATATATGTCTTAATTTCTTGCTCTTTCTTCTATTAAAAAAAAGTTATGAAGTATGCGATAAAGCAACATTATGGAAAGGTACGTTTGATCTACACAAATTAATTACTCGCATTATTTACGCACGAAACGTACTCGAAGAATTCGCGAGCTTCCGGTCTATCAGATGGATGAATTACGACGCGACCTCCGCGTACGGGGAATCAAGTTCGGCGTACTCCTTGGCGAATTAGTAATCCTCGATAATTAGCGTTAATTGTCCACGAAGCGGGAAGAAATGATGAGGCTTGCGTAACGATGCGGGAACAATGGGCCTCGCGCCATGTAAAACGCACGGCACGCACATCGCGTGTTAAACGCACACACGTTGCGTGAGTTTCTCACGCGCCTATCAATTAAAACGCTCTTAAGGATGATTGGGCCGTTTGCATTATTTATACGGCGGAGAGGTCCGGTAAATTCCGGTGGCGGCGGTCATCGAAAACGCAACAAGAAAAATTGCACCAACAGTGGAAATTTCATTCAACTTCTATCGATGATGCAGGAACACGTTTGACAAACGAAAAATAAAGTCGTAAATTTGTGTGCGTGCGTGTGTGTGTCTGTGTGTATGTGAAATATAAAGATGAGAACAAATCTATACCGAACGGAAGGGCAGAAAATGATTTCTCAAGTAGCAAGCTGATGTTATTTATTGTTAGTTTGACATCAAAATGACGACAAATAACGTCGGCCTGCTATTTAAATCGTTTTTGCCTCTTCTGTATAATATTAATTATTAATTATTAAATATAAATAAATTATATTAAATATAAATTATTTATACATATAAATATATATATATATTTTTTTTTTTCCTCACATGAGTGGACATTTTTAAATTTTAAAATGTAATCTGTTTTAACTTTACCACATACCAAGGATTAATAAAATAAAATTTTGTGCTTAAAAGATATCTACTAATAGAGTAACCGAGAAATTATACAGTTTTGCTATTTAACACTCCTCGCGCTCTCAAAACGCACAAGATTTTCGCACATTAACGCACAGCAGCGCGCATGTATTCGCGTTCATCGTTATTATTTCCCTAATGAAGATTAATGTCGATTAATGTCGATTCCTCGGCTTCCGGCGCATTATCAAACGCATTCACCTGTGGCGGCTCCCAAGAAATTGCGCACCTGTCTTCGCGACGCAATCGAAACAGCCGATCGGTGGCGAGTCGAGCTTGATTCCGTTCATAATTCTGGTTTCACGCTTTGATCCGTGTCGCTGCACGCGAGAAGCTTTACGGGAACCGAAAACGCGAGCCGGTGGTCCAGCGGAAGAACATAATCAAACGTCCGTGCGTGAAACAAATCTCGCGGCGTCCTGGAAAGATTCAGGAACGATTTCGGTAAAAATGCCGAACCAATAAGGAGCAAATCATTGATGTGTGAAGAGTACGCATCTGGTGAATTTGCTCACGAAAACACACACTGATAGCGATATCTTTTTCAACCTGAAAAAGAAGCTAAAGTTAATCGAAAAACGTGCGAAAATAATTTTATCTTCTTTTTGATTTTGAAACAATCTTTCTTTGAAATTTCCAGTTTAATTTATTTTTATCCTTATAATAATAATAACTTCTCAAGTACACAGGTTCGCGTGTGTTTTAAATCTATAAATTCGAATTATTACAAGAATTTTTTAATGGAGAAGATATCCAAGATAGACGTTTTTACTTTAACTCTTTGACAGCAATTAGGGTCTTTAAAGGCACCATTGATATTTTAATTGTAAACGTTTATAGATAAATTTAAATCTATAAAATACAATCTGATTTCTATCATGATAAAAACTTATTGAATAAATATACATATATAATGAGGCTTCGAAAGAATCTATCAGTGAAAAATGTAAAAAACGTATATTTTGTTTGTTTTATTACACATTCACATGAAAAATAAAGAATTTTTGTACATCCGAATAGCTGATGTAGGCTCTGATGGACTTTTTTACATTTTTCACTGATAAAAACTTATTATGCTAAAGCTTTGATAAATATACTCTAGAACTTTTTCAGAGTTTCAAAAAATCCAGAATAATTAAAAAAATAGTTGTTTCTTGAAGACTTTTATTGCGGAATCAAACAGGTTAAATTTCATATTGCTAGTGGAGGATTAATAACTATATAATAATTCACCTTTTCTTTGTTTATATTTTTGATATATTTTTAAATATGCTGAGGCTAAGCTTCGGAAATAGAAGAGCATTCCTGAAGAAAAATGTCGAAGAGTTTCTGAAATAATTTCTCACATCGAATCTTTGTCGTGTTCATTCCTGTTTCTCCTTTTCTTTTCCTGAACCGTGGTGGTACACGCAGCAACGATGAAGCCAGTATCGTCAGGGACTCGTCGGAAGCGTGGGAGTGGCCTGTTCCCAAAAGGTCCTTGTCCTAATCGTCTTGTCGTAGAATAAGCGAAGGACACTACGACACGCAATATACGGTCGCTAATAAAGGAAAAAAATATCTTGCGGGTTTTTTCATCTCACCTAATTATATCGTATTAACGTCGTCAAGAATGGACAAGGAAAATTAAGAACAGTCTCAATTCTACGCATTCTCAATTCAATAAAGATAACTTCACGTTGTATTATTTACGTTGTTTTTTTTTTGTCAAAATACGACGCGTTTTAATTCTTTAAAAAATTAATTAATTCTTTATTATACAATACATTTTTAATATCGTTCATCAGTTTTGTGCGAAAAGAATAATTTTATTTATCGCATTGCAAACGCATTATGTTTTTTGTAGAAGAAATGCTAAACAGAGATAAGAAATAAGAAATAAAATAATACAACATATACATATACATATATATAAGGCACAATTATATTTTAATGCAATACAATTGTATATTTCCTGTTTATAGAGCTATAAAATGATATTACAGTAACTTAGCGAACGATAAGTTACGCATCAGGTATTTTCAAGTATCCTTTTACTTCCTTCTGTTGAGAAGCAATTATGATTTATGTCATTCTGTTCCATGTCTCGTAAAAAGCCACGGCTTCATCATCTTTCTAGTTTTACTTCTAAATTTAGAACAGCATTATATAGATCGTATAACAGCTAAAGAAACTCTCAGTTAAGAGCTAATTCAATATCACTTTTTCCTCGACTTGTGTTCATCCTTTCAAACTGTTTTGCAAGATATAACAGCGCACGAAGGCAGATCAAAGACGAGTAAGAGAATCGCGTTTGCTCGTTTCGGTCCCGGCAATACGGTTGCTCGCAATTACAAGGATACGGCGAAAAGTCGAGCGGGAAGAAGTACAGAAGGCGTATAGCGTTCGCAATGATGAAATAACGGCGGAATTACTTACCACACGAAATAAGAGGAGAGAGAGAGGGGGAGAAGGAGATAAATTTTGAGTTAAATGGATAAAAGTCGGTCCCAAGTTTAAATTAAAGTTTGTTTAAACTTTAATTTCGTGACCGACTTTGTAATTATATGAATCGTAAATTGTTCTTATTATACGTATTGTCAGACAGCATGGACTTTTATTGTAGACATTCTTTTTCCCTCCCTCGATGATAAATACAATAAACAGACAAGACTTCAATTACGGAGGTCTACTGAAAAAAAGAAGATTGAAAGAAAGAAAGAAAGAAGAAGGTTGAAAGAAAGAATACTTCGAAAAGCGAGTTTTTATTGTTTTCTTTCCTCTTTTCTCTTTTTCAAGACTCGATGAAATAACCGATACGACTTATTTAAAATAAAAAATAAGTTCCAAAAACTTATTTAAATAAGAAATAGAAGTCAGAAGAAGTTATTTGAAATAGTAAATATTAAATAACGTTTTAATTTTTTCTTTATTTAAAATATATATTTTAAATAAATTTATTTGAAATAAGACCGAGTCCTACTCTTTTTAGATGTAGTCGCAAAATATAGTCACTAAAGAGAGAAAAAAGAAAAAACGCGTAAAGAAATAATATCTGTTTATAGAATTTATTATCTTAACTGCTTGAAGTTCAATGATCTTTCTTTGAAGTCATTTGAAATTTTTCTCTTGAGATTTTTTTTTTAATAAAACTGCGTCCAAAGACTTGAAAAGATCACTGAAATATTCGCGAAATTATATTGTGTTTGTATATTTATATAATTATAAATATTGTTACATTTTTTTTGTGAAAATAATCTCCAATATCTTTGAAGATTCCGCCGATCTTTTTTTTTATTTCTTCTTTATAGTCGCGATTGAAAGATGACAAAATGATTTAAGAACGAGCGAAGAGAGCCAAAGCTTTTAGGTGAAAACAGCTTTTAAGTGGTGTAGAATTTCAGCTACTTCCTGCTGATAGATCGCGTTTCTTTATAGCTTCAATGAAAAACGCGAGGGTTATTTCGAAAGGATTTTCGGATAAAGATCTTCAGGTTTCATCCTTTAATCTCGATTCATGGAAAATCTGATCTCACATAATCATGTACGAACACGTTTTTATTTAAAAAAAGAAAAGAGAGAGAGAGAGCTCGAATCGAATATGATTCTAGTACAATAATTATATTTTATTAATTTTTCGAATTCTTAAATTATATTTTAATTTTAAGTTTTGTATAATTAAATGCAGTAATATATTTCTGTGTTAAAAAAAAGATTTTTTTATAAATATGTATTTTCTTATATGAAGAGCGTATAAAATGTAGATCTATAAAATCTATAAAATCGTCTTCAATGAATGATTATTTTCGATTTTCTGCCAACAGGAACGAAAGAAATCGATGGTTCAGCGACTCGAAGAGAATACTGCCCCATCGCTGGTCTTTATCACTTCAAATACAGCGTCAACAATAACTCCGCGGTCTCGTTAGAGTGTAACACATTCTCTTCCGAGTTCAGTAATTGTCCGGATGGATCGATCTTACAATTAAAATTCAAACGATGTAACTTCGAGAAACGCAGTAAGTCTTTCTTAAATTTCTATGCAATTACATTAATATTATAAATCTTTGAGAAGCAATTTATATTTAAAGAGATTCATACATTTTTAAATATTTGAACAGTAAAATTAATTGCGATCGAGATTTAAATAAATTAGAGTTCAGCAATCATATATATGTGTTTTTCCTTCATTTATATTGTTATGAAATTAATAATTTAAATAAAATATTATTAATATTACTCGTTAATTATTGTACTAGGAAGCAACAATAAAGAAACTTTTTCGGAAATTATCAGAAATACAGCATTAATCTTGTTTTAACAGATGTCCAGTACAATTGTTTGGGCAGTTGGCCTGGGCCGAATAATTCTACATATTTTGCTCTTTGGGACAGCGACGTTAACGATGGCGGGCCTCAATATAGATGCGGGGTGCGTTACATACTAAATTATTTTTCATTTGATAATAATAAAATGATACAATTGTTTGATCAATGCATACAAAATGATATAAATATAAAATATCTATTTTTCCAATAATTCAATCTATTTAATTACGAATATATTTTGATCAAATCGATATAATATAAATTTCAAAATTATACATATATACTTTGTGTATATAAGATTATTATTTATTAACACGTTGAATGTCGGATTTATTTTACTTGTTTTTCCAGCGATGCCGGAATAAAATTTTCATTATTAGCTCAACATTACAAAATATTATATAATACAATTGAATTATACAAAATTATCATGTATGTTTATTGCCTTAGATTATTATTTGAATATTAATCATATTTATAGAATTATATTATTTTGTATGAGTTCATATATATTTTTTTTAATTTGGTAATGCCAATTTGGTAATGTTTGAAAATTCAAATGCTGATCACCAGTGACCAGCATGACATTCAATAATAGTTAATGATAAGCGAAATGTAAATTTCAGCTATATTACGTTGATAACAAAAGAGGAAAAACTTACATGGCACTTAGCAGTGATTCGAGCTGCACACAGGATTTAGATAATGCAACTCATGGATACGAGACTTTGATTTTGAGCAAGAGCCTAAATCAGAAAAAGATGCCAGAATATGTGATAACCCATGTTGCTACGTAAGTACGCTACATTTTACAATTATTTAATTTTATTTTATTGTTAGACATGTTCTATTGTCGTAATTATATTGAACGGAAATCTTGAAAGATTTGTATTGAAGGAGTGATGAAAAAAAATTAATATTTGTAAAATCGCTTATAATAATCAGTATGTTTCTAATATTATTAGATTCCCGAAATGGGCGCAGGGGGTGTGGGAGGAATCCCTAATAGTTAATGGTACTATGACTTTCACCGATCTCAATGGCTACAATAGTTACACATTTATCACGGTGGAATCAAACGAAGAGACTGGCCGTCATATCGTATATTCCAAAGATCAATGGTGAGCAATCAATTTGGTTGCACTGCAGCTATTTATATCCAGTATACTTTGTTGAAAAATGTTGAATATAAGACTAGAAATAAGATTATATTTATAGCTTATGTACATTCTTGTGTGTCTCAAAACTTTATTTTAACTAACGGTGACAGTTAAAAGTAAAATGAATACTTATTTTTAATTTTAGTGAGCAGTCCGCTTTTGTGTGTTTATTGATGAGGCAACGCAGCGAAAATGTACTGGAATTTGCGTTAGGTAAAAAGAAAATTATTTTCTATATTAATTATTCCATGCTATCCTTCATTATATAACGACTTTATTATTATTACTAACGCTTTATCAAAAATTGCAACTTGTTCAATGAAATCGAAGTAGTATAAAATCTATACAAATAAATAACAAAATATTAATCAAAATAATAATGATTTCAAATATGAATCTAAATAAATATATAAAAATTTTTTCTTTTTCTATTTTTCATTAATCTCTATCTTTATATTCAATTTTCGTATAAATCTCAAGTATAGTCACGCAATAATAGAAATAATATCATGTATAGGGACGATCAACAATCCAGTAAGTTATCAAAGTGATTTATGCGACGATCCCTATATGGACAAACGGTTGTGGATGACTCAATCACGTAAGTTAAAATATACTAGTTTAGCCATACCTTTATAAATCATCTGTGCACTTTCATAAGTAACTTTAAAAACGCGCATTATTATTTTATATATTCATCATTTTTAAGGTATCGAACGTGTAGTGGAGTCGCCCTGTCCAATTACGGGCCAATATGTAGGAAGGATAACAGATCTGTCGGGAATGTGTGCCGAATTAAGCAGCAATTGTAACACTCGCGAAATAATGTATTTTAAAGTAAATGACTGCGAGTCCGGAGAATTGTACGAAGGTGTGTACAAAATTATTAAAAAATGTAAAAGAAAAAAATGAAAAAATATTAGAAATTAATAAATTTCACCGTTCCATTATTTTACTAAATGAAACTTACATTTTCTTTCAAAGTGATTATGATGTCGTCAAATTTTACTATTTCTGGGTGATATTTTCTTGTCTAAATTTTAATGAATAAATATTATTTTAAGCAATTTAATTTGAAAATTTACATTATATATATATATATATATTAATCATTATTTTTTTATAATGGTTTATATATGTTTTAATAATATGTTTCTTTTTTCTACAAACGCTTTTACTCACTATTTTCAGAACGAACATACCTGTGCTTAGGACAATGGGAGGAAGACGGCGTGATGTATACATATACTATGAGAAACGACACTGCTACAAATGAGTGTTTCGTAGGTTTGATTGTCAACGATGAAGAAATATATATTAAGGAAGCCGGTGGTCATTGTATACGAAATATAGATCCCAAACAACAGGGGATGCGTCTTTACAAAAAGGGTAAGCGCTTTATAAGATGCACCTATTCATGACTTATTCATGCATTCATATAAAATCTTTTGTTTTATGATCAATTAGTAACTGATCTTTATCTGGAGCATCTATATAAATTCGTGTATTCATAGACGAATCAAAGTTATATATTTTTTTAAATATTGTAATAATTATAAGTAACACAATTTCTATATTACGATAATGTTATTGAAGGACAATGTTATGGGAATTCGCCAAGTCCTGCGCCAACTCCAATGAAACCGATTCCTCATAATCCAGTAATGAGGATTACAACAACTCCACGGCCGAGGATATCAGGTGAGTTAACTCAATAAGGTTAAATAAATTTTATTATCTATTAGCCAATATTTTAATTTTTGCTGCTCAAGAATATAAAGTTGCCTTTAGATAAATAACTATCGGTTATCTATTCGAGAATATTTAATTATGATAAAGACTCCATAAACGGAACGTTTTTATGCATTTATGTAGCATATGCTATTTTATTAAATCGATAAATAATTTATTTATTTAAACATCTTATTTGCTCTTTTTATGGTTGTTAAATTAGGAATTAGAATATTTTTTTGCTTAAGATTACTTTTTCTATTTGAATTTATAATTTATTTACTTTCTTTTTTCGATTACAGGAACTACTAGAGAATCAGAAAATGCAGTTTCTTCGTCAACTCTCTGTAGGTCGACAATGTCCACAACTTTTATGCTTTTCGTTGCTGTGATTATTGCGATTTTGAAGGTAGCATCCTCGTATACGCTCGAATAATGACATCATTTTTACACATTTAATAGTTAATGAATGACCTCAGTGTACACTTCTGCATTTTAACTATTCTTATCTAACTGACAATCGAGATGTAAGAGCCAGCTATTTATTGCAAAGACCGACGTAAAACGACATATATTGTAGACATCGGAGAGATATAGCAAATTTGTATATCATATTTTTTTCATCTCGCGCATCACTCCGCCCACGCTGCATTTTGCAAGAGATTTTATTTTTTTACAAAATAAAAAACTTTGATCTGCTCCATTAAGCAAGTTGGCAAACGCACAGGGATTTTTATAAAAGAAAGAAAATATAATGGCTACATATATTTTTATCGATATTTTATATATAAGACGTGACGGTACGTAAAAAATATATAAAGCTGTGATGTCTACAATAATATACCATGAATTTTTCGCCGATGACGAAATTACAATTGATCCCTATTGCGAATTATTTCTATTTATTTAATTGATTTCTCATAATAGAGCGAGATAGGTCACAATTTAGGTCTTAATAATCATGTCTGAACACTGCCTTGTAAGATACAGATATTTCGCCGTGACTGTTCATGAAAATCCAAAGAGCCACTATCTATGTGCAAATAATTTTTTACGAAACAAACATAACAAAAATATAGAAATGCGACATAGAAATACATAGAAGGGATTAACGGTAATTTTTTAATAATTTTGTGATAATCACACACACACAGTTCAGCTTATTTTGAATATTACAAAGATAAACTTTTGTAGTTATCGTGTGACATCAAACTTGTTTGAAATCAAACAAGACTTCAGACGTCCCTTGTATTATTTACAGCAGAGTTGTTCAGAATGGATAGTTTTAGATTGAAATTGAAATGTGTAGATATTTAAAAGTATTCTATTGCTAATATTATTAATATATAAAGAGATACTATTATTCATAATATATTTAGCTATAAAAATACATGAATTGGTTATATATACATATATATATATATACACATATATACATGTACAGGTATATATGTATATGTGTATATATACATACATATATATATATTTATATAAAATTCATGTATTTTTATAATTAAATATATTATGAATATTAATACCTCTTATAATAATAATATCTTATAATAATAATAATATACTTTTAAACATAGCGACGCAGGTCAAAAACTTTTAACAATTTCAGACTAGTGTCTCTGAAAATGAATAAACAAAATAGCAATAAAATGAAGAATAGGAATGGTAATAGGCATGAATATTGACACATTCCAATTTCGAACCAAAATACCCTGGATAGCTCTGATTTAGAGTAATTAAAACAGTGATATCTCTCTATAATAATACAAGTAAAATATATCTTAAATATCCATAGAGCAGAAAACGCGCCATAATGAAAAATAAATAGCTTGACATAAGGCCTATTCTTTTTAGCTGAACTTCTTGCTCGGTTCATTATTTCTCTTTTTCTCTTCAACGTGGAGAGAAAAGGAAAAAAGATGAAGCCTGCAAGAATTTTAGCTAAAAATAACAGACTTATAGAAAGATAGATAAATTATGCAATTGCATAAGACTGACACAAAGCTACTATTTTAATATGTACGGTTTAATTTCCTTTCCGCTCCATTAGAGATAAATGATTCTAGCAAATATACATTTGTATTCAATACAAAGGAAAGTAATTTTCGCGAACGATACATATCAATAATTTAGAAAAAGAAAATGCAAAATTATAAATTCTATCTGATGAGAAATGTCAGTAACACGAGTGAAAGTTGTTCCTTCTTACAGAATAAAATATATTTTTGCACAGTTATATGTGTAACGATAAAAGAAAAGAAAACTGTGAAGAGATATCAATATAAAAAGATTAATAAAAACGTAAAAGAGTGCAAAAAGCAATTTATACAAAAGAAAAATTTATAAAAAAAACTTTTTAATCGTACAGCACAATTAAACACAATTTAAATAAAGATTAAATTTAATACCATGGTTTTAGCTTACACATGTAGGCTAATACGAAAAATGGAAATAGATGTACATAAACGTGTAAACTCTTCGATTATTTATTAGTGTATAAATATTGATAGTGAAGTAAACTAAAATATATATTTACTACGCTTAATTACAATTTGTACAGAAAATATAATTAGTAACTTTAACATTTTATCTTTTATTTAGTGTCGCTAAAATTTGATTTTACATTTTTTTAGAATGTGTTTGTCAGTATATATAGTATATATATATATACACACATCTATATATATATATATATAGTGAAGAAGTTTACTTTATAATTTTAATTGAAGGTGTACAGTTGTATAAAAAAATTAAGTAAGCAATAATATATTAGGATATACAAGGAGTGTGTTACAAAATCGGGATATTTAAGATAAGATTAAAGAAAATTGCAGGAAATTTAGGAGCAAGGCATAAATAAATGTATTCGAACAGTGTGTAATTTAAAAAATTATTAGTAATCAAAAAATATCAATTTCCATGAAATACATATGTACAGTATATAATGATGAACTTAATTTCTGTTATTTATACAAAAATACCTTGATTTACTGATTTAATCAATTTAACAATGTTATATAGCTGACTGCCCATGAAAAAACATGATGTAAATATATAAATATAAGTGACAATAACTGACATTTTTAAGAAATATTTGAAGATATCTCATCCATAAGTGAAATATCTTTATGATCACTGTATTTTATTATACTAACAAAAAGAATTTTGTAATTTTACAACATCTAATGTACGTGAGAAAAATAAACATTTATCACCTATAAATTCATTTATTTTGCATAATTTACATATATTCACACATTCTAGAAATGCTTAAATGCAAGAAAAGTAAATGAAAATAAATGTAACATAATTATAAATTAGAAAAGCAGCTACAGACCTGTAGACAGAAGTTCAGCATTATAAATTTGATATAGGCTGTATTCAAAATTCACTGTACTGGCAAATATCAAATTCGTAATATTTTATTATAATAATTAAATGTTAAATGTTATGTTCTGTATTTGTATGATATTAATTTACAATATTTATGCATAGAGCTGCTTTTCACATTCCAAGATAGCTCCTTTTCGCTCAGTTTTCCAAGCATTCTTGATACCACAAATATGTGTTTTTTTGCTATCACACATGTTTATGGCATCACACAGTGGCATGGCACAATATAGGTAATATAATTTCTAGAACATGCATTTCCCACTATTGCGATTTTAGAATCGCAACCCACCATCCATGCGACTTCCTCGTACGTGGTGATTGTTCCTCTAGGGACTCCAGTCAAAGATTTCCAAATTTTAATTTGGAATTCCTGTGCCTTTCATGAAAACATGAATGGAATCAAGTTGTGAATAATTGGGATGAAAGATTTTCGCGATAACAGCATCTATTTTGTTATTAGTATCCTTCAATATTTAGATTAAAGGCTCACTTTTAGATCTTTGAGAGCAGCCGCCTCATCATCGTATTCATTGTCATTAAATCTCAAGTTCGTCAGTATCAGTTACGGCAATGAGGCATTTTCCGATTGGTGTCCGATGAAACGCGTACAGCAATCGAAACGTCATGTAATTACTCTTGTATTCATATCTACTGTTATACTCCAAAATATAACCATGATTATAAAATTACTGAAGCAAATTGAATAATCCGAAACGCAAACGTATGGTTTTCTGTTCCTGCACTAGAACTCTCTTTCTCGCTTTGAACAAATATCAAACGTATCTATCTCACTTTAAATTCCAAAAGTATACACTAGCCACAGAAAACAGACCTGTAAACGCGTTCAGCACTCAAATTTCGTTATCATTATAACGCTGCTGCGTAACTCTTTCATTATAAAAAAAGCTGCGCAGCGGTGTTATAATGATAATGAAATTTGCGTTAAAAGTTACAGAATAGGTCTGCTGGAGGTTGATTGTGGATTTTGAAAGGAGGTGAAAATTACAAAAGTGAGCAAAGATTATTAAGAATTGACCAATTCAATTATGAATACTCTAGTGAATTTGCTCACTTTTGTAATTTTCACTTCATTAAAAGATAACAATCAACCGTCTACAAATCCGTGAGCTCTCGCTGCTATTGGTTAGATGAACGCGACCAATAGCAGCGAGCGGATCCTTCCTTCCTTCCTTCCTTCCTCTTCAACCAATCAGATTTTTCCAATCGGATTTCGGCCTTCAAAGCGAATCCATTTTGCAACAGTTGAGTCTGCTGAACACGACCAATGGCTGCGTTCAGTGGACTCAACAGTTGAGTAAGCGCTCGCTGCTATTGGTGTATTCTTTTGGATCATCCAATCAGCATTTTAAATTTGGAAGGATACATAAATGGTCTAGTTTCCACCGAGAGTTTAATCAGGATCAGAATATAAGAACCAACTACAATCGAGTATTCCCCTATTATAGTCGAACGACAGAGGAATGCTTGACTGTAGTGGGTTGGTTTTTACATTCTGATCCGAATTAAACCCTCGGTAAAAACTAGGCCCGAGTACATCCAAAAACATAATCGGTCACTGAGCGCTGGCGTGCGTTCAGAAATTACGTCTAAATAATTCTAAGTTATAGATGACGTTACGTATATCAAAAATGTTCTTAAGAGTTATTTAGGCGTAATTCCTGAACGCAGCTCTAGAGTCCTATATTATAAGAGAAGCGCAATAGGTTTTACTTGTTGATTGACTGATAGCGGCTAATCAAAATCGTGAATATCAGGCCCGCAGCTAATCCTTTGTATGTACATACACCCCTTTAGCCCGATATTTCACGACATTGTATTGTACGACAAGGCTTTTCAAGCCTGTTGATTGGCTGTAGGATAGAGAGATTCTCGGATCTCTGTCCTATAGCCAATCAACAGGCTTGAAAAACTTTGTCGTACGACATATGAAATATCGACCTTAAGACCACATTGGTCGTATCGTAGACGTCGCAGCTTATTGTTTCAGCCAATCCGATGCTTCAATTTGAAAGTTGCATGACGCTTCAAACGCTACGATACGACCAATGTAGAATCGCCTTTATACCGTCTTTGTTAGGCTATTTCATTTGTGCGTTTTTTGTCGTACGACAAATTTTTCAAGCCTGTTGATTGGCTATAAGACAAAGAGATCCGAGACTTTGTTTTGCAGCCAATTAACACGCTTGAAAAATTTGTCGTACGACAAAAAACGGACGCATGTAATATTGGCTTTAAACTGTAATAAGATCACTGAAATATAATACTCTAGAACGAACACTGGCGTTAAATATTATTCGTTTTGTCTCTTGGGAACTGCTTGGCGTCATTCCGAATAAACCTACCGTACTTGAAATATAAGATTCGCACTACGTACATCCGCCATATGACATCTGACATTCATTGTTACGACGACGGATGTCGTACAGTGTGAATCCTATGTTTCAAGTACGCTGAGTTCATTCGGAGCGATCCCGAGCAACTGCTCCCAAGAGACAAAACGAATAATGCTAAGGAGCGTTTTAAGTGATATCTTTATTCTTTTCTAATCTATACTTAGCTATGATTGCGCATGTGCAATACCGTCTACTGCACATGCGCAATTATAGCTGAGTACAGATTAGAAAAGAATAAAGATACCAATTAGCACGCTCTCTCTCAGATTATTCTTAACAAAGACAGCATAGGGCCGCGCTCGTTCCAATAATATTATATTTCAGTGAATGAGATGTGTCCAATGCAAACAATTAATACTTTGATGGTAGAATCAGCATTCATATGTCTCATTATTTAGAACTAATTCTGAAATATTATTTTAACAAACATTCTTCAAGACTCAGTTGATATATTTTTCATTATAAGCGCTTTAAATATTCAAACTTAGCCTAAATATTTACAAAATATACAAACCATATAAAGAAGTTACGATATTAAGTAAAACTTTACAAATAAATACTTTACTTAATGATGCATTTTTTAATCATACTGGTCGCATTAGTATCCATACGACATAGAATTCTACGATTTCGTGCATCAGTTAACAATGTATTCCACATTTTATCTTTCTGCAAAGCAAAAATTTGCTGGTTAATTAAAATATAAAGAGTAGCACAAATTTCCACAATAATTTTCTTCACATTTTAATCAGATTATACTTTCAAATATATAGAGGAATAGTCCTATCTCAGTAAAGAAAACTTCCAACAGTTGCAAAAAATGACCATTCTATTGAATGCAACTAGTGAATATATCCAGTAGCGCAACCACTCACTATTTCCAGAATTAAAAATTTCAGGATTATTCTTCGCTTACCATAAAAGTACGAAAATTTCCACATAGTATTAAACTACGTTTAGCTCTTGTAAGTGCTACACAGAGTCTTTGTTTGTCTGATAAAAATCCAATACCGCTGCTTCTCACACAGGACATTATTATAACATCTCGCTCTTGACCTTGAAAACCGTCGACCGTATTAACTTCAAAGCTAATTTTCTTTTTTATGTCATCCGATACAGACGATATCCTATAAAAAAAAAACATATAAATTATAAATTTATGATTTCTTTATAACTTATGGAAATTATTGTTTTTGTACACACATACTTTTCATTTATTTTATTCAGTATAAGAGTTCTTTGATTGTTATACGGTGTGAGAACTCCGAGAGTAATAGTAGCACTTGTTGATTCCCATTTGGCGCACTTCAACATTGTATAAATTATATTGGCCACAAATTCTGCTTCAGTAGTGTTGGAAAATTTATCATAGTTCTGAGTGAAGTTATGATCCAAAACTCTGTATGCATGAAATGGAAATTTCATTCTATAATCGGTAGCGTTTTTCAATTTACCACCATAGAAGTATCTATTAGGCCAATATGAGATCGCGTACTCCATACGATACTGCATGTCCAACATTATAATTGGATTGTTCGATTGAGACGCGAAAACGTTTTGTATCCTAGAAAATACTGATTGGTCTAATCCCAATTTCTTCGCTCGTTGGCTTAGAATGGTTGCTGGTAGTTGATTTGGATCACCTACTAGAACCAATGTAGTCACCCCCAACATTAACGGTATCAAAGTCTCTGCTTCGCAGCTCTGCGTCGCCTCATCAACAATGCATACAGATATCCTTTCCTTGTGACCGCCAAAGAGCGATTCCATTTGATTAGTGTAACAAGAAGAAAGTGTACAGGCAATTATATTGGCACCCTGAAGAATTATGTCTTCTGACATACGCTGGTACCTGGCGCGCTCCTTTGAATTGACCTCGTCTATCGATTTATTAGATTTCATAAGTTCATATTTCACCGTTGTTTCAAATAGTTTTCTATTAAGTGAATACCTCTTTTCTTCTTGTACGTCTTGGATACTTCCAAGTTTGGCGTTAAACGAATTAATATACGCTTGTAAAATTGATAAATCTTCAATGTTGTTATCTGTTGTTTTTATACCTTTACTTACATTTATTAGGTAGCGTTTCGCTATCTGTGGTACAGAAATGTCTTTAGTCTTTGGATGCATAGACTCTGATCGACCAATGCGTACCATATTAAAACGTTTTTGTTTTAGGATAGATCTGATATGTAGAAGTCTTATCACAATTTCATCAATAGCGGCGTTAGACGGTGCACAAATCAGGATTCTCAAAGATTTCTTATCTTGACATCCACCATATAATATTTGAGTCACTAGATTTACAATAACTTTAGACTTGCCCGTTCCCGGTGGCCCTTGAATAAAGCATAATTTGGCTTCTTTCTTTATTACAGCATTCGTCACCCGAAATACAGCCTCTAATTGCTTTGAATTTAAATCTTCTTTTGTTACTAGTGAAGAAGATGTAAAGTGTTCATTTAGTGGTGGTAATTGATAGTCTTCAATTTTTGGATTCACAATCAACTTTGACAAGGATGAATGAGGGAGATATTGTAATGCCTGCACCATTCTGATATTCGATCGCAAATACGTGACTGTTCGGAGTCTTTGCACTCTATTTACGATAATGTGTTCAAGAGGTTGTGTCCACACGCTGTATTTTATAATTGTATATGGATCTTTTACATAATTCTGTAAATCGCTATTATAATATGTGGAGCCTGGGATAACCATGTGTTGTTGCATGTTGATGACATATGCGAATATCTTGTGAAAGATTTGTTTACCATGTTGATTCTTGACATACTCAAGATATACCAGATCTCCGTAAATAGGATGATTTTGTTTATTAAAATCTTCTCTATTGACTAGTACTTCAAGAGTCAATTTTGTCAAGAATAAATCAGTCGATGGTATAGGGGTGCGCGTAATAGAATTCTCAACTATGGAACACATTACGGTAGTACGTTGCATATTCTTCTGAATCATTTCGAAATCTTTGGTCATGATGCACCATATTTCGAGTAATAGAAGAGGCATCGCAACTGCATAGTACTGTTCATAAGAATCGTAGGATAGTTTCATAGCCTGAAGTTCATTCTCCGATATTATTGGTGGATCGCATCTTAGATAGCGCTGTTCTTCGAGCCACACAGGATTCCACTTAAAAATGCGAAGTAAGAACTCTTCCAATTTCGGGCGCCAATCTGTACAGGTTACAGATTTTTTTAATTTATTCGTAGGAATAGGTGCATCTTTCCCTACCAATTTCCTTAAAGAATTGCCTTGATCAATATCATATTCCCGTATTTCGGGTCTGTCAGAAAAAGTCACTCTTTTAATTTTCTTCGGTTTTATGCTCGACTTTAAAAGCTTCGATTTCAAACTGTTTGGTGAAAAATTTTCTTTTTGTATCACAGAACTACGTTCGGTCGATCTATCCCGCAATTCTGACATTTGAAAAGTAGGATCAGTATTAATATTGCTCTTTTTTGTAATATCCTTGCTACTGCTGTGTTTCTTTTTATTATCATCGGTCGCTTTGAAATCTAGTGTACTTTTCTCAGACGCAGTGTTTATATTATTTAAATATAAGGACTGTTGCAATGATGCGGCAACGTTATTTACTGTATCCTTAGAAACGTCCGTTTCTTGACAAATCTCTGCCTTCTTGTCGGAAATTGTGGATTCTTTTAATACATTAGTTGTATCTCTTGATGGCTTCTTAGATTGATCACTTGATGTTGATAATTCTGCGGGTTTATCTGGAAGCGATTTAGATACTCGTGGTTCTTGTTCAGTAATGAGAAAATCGCCACGAGTTTTAAAAGATACTTTAGCTCTCGGTTTATTCCTACGTTTAGTATTTTGATCGTTTTCGGCCGTCAGCTTCTTCTCTTCCGCTGCAATCTCCTTCAATTTCATCTTTCTCTGTTCGATTATTTTCTTTTTTTCGTCCTTAGAAATTGATAGCCCAGATTTTGCTTCACTTGACAAGGAATTGTCAGTTATCGATTTAGATTTATCTTTGCGGTCCGTATTCTCTTTTTGTTCTTTACTAAGATTATCTTTAAGTTTTGCTTTTAATTTCAACACGCTCTTTTCTTTTGTTGTTACTCTTGATTGTGAAGTTTCATGTACTTTTGTTGCTTTGTCTTTACTATGATCAGATTGTCTTCTTCTTGTAGGTAAACTTAATGGTTCTATTGGAATCAGTCTTTTTGGGGACTTTACAATTAATTTTTGTTTTATACTTTCTAATGTATGCTTATCTAACTGTGTATCTTGTTTCACATTTGTTTTCTGTTTGTTTTTGTCAATATTGATATCAGTAATCTGTTTGCTTCTATCAATACTATCGATAGGAAAAAGATCAAAATCGTCAGAAGAGCTTGATTCATCTACGTCCATCTCATTTACTTCTGTGGTCGGTGTAATTAATTTTTGTTTTACACTTTCTGTTTGTTTAACTAATTCTATACTTTGTTTCGTATCTGTTCTCTTTTTGTCATCAATTTTGACATCAGTAATATGTTTGCTTCTATTAATATCTCTAGTATTACGATCGTTAGAAGTACTCGTCTTATCTGTATTCATCACATCTACTTTTATGATTGGTGCAATTAAGTTTTGTTTTGCACTCTCTATTGTTTGTTTTATTAACTCTACACTTCGTTTCGCATCTGTTTTATTTTTTATATTAATCTTAATATCATTAATCTGTTTGTTTACATCAATACATCTCGTATTAGAATCATTAGAAGCACCTGTCTCGTCTACATCCATCATATCTATTTCTGTGAGTGATGCAATTAATTTTTGTTTCGCATGCGTTTTCTGTTTCTTTTTGACATTAATATTTGCATCAATAATCCGTTTGTTTCCATCAATATCTCTCATACTATAATTGTTAGAAGTGCCTGCCTCATCTACATCCATCAAATCTACTTCTGTTGTCGGTGCAATTAATTTTTCTTTTACACCTTCTATTGTTTGTTTATTTAGTTTTACATCTTGTTTTGCACGAGTTTTCTGTTTCTTTTTGATGTTAATATTTACATCAATAATCCGTTTGTTTGCATCAATATCTCTCGTATTGTGTTTGTTAGAAATGCCTGTCTCGTCTACATCTATCGTACAAACTTCTGTTGTCGGTGCAATTAATTTTTCTTTCACACCTTCTATTATTTGTTTATTTAATTCTAGATTTTGTTTCGCATGTGTTTTCTGTTTCTTTTTGACATTAATATTGATATCATTAATTTGTTTATTAATATCTCTCGTACCAGAATGATTAGAAATGCCTGCTTCGTCTATATCCATCGCATCCACTCTTGGAGTCAATAAATTAGTATTATAATCATCTTCTTTGTTTTTAATTCCAACATCAACGCTTGTACGTGGTTCACAAGACATTTCTTTACAAGGAACCTCGGAAGTACATGGTATCTCGGATTGTTTGATTACCTCAGACAATTCGATATTCAAAATTTCATCATCCCAAATACCCAAATCGATTTCATCTTTTACGATCGAATCACACAAAACAGGTTTTATATCTTCATTGAGTAATTGACTTCTGGATAATCGTTCCAACCATGGATTATCTTCATCTTCGCTGTCTGTTAAAATAATGACCTCGTCGTCGATATTTAGCAGACCAATTTTCTCGGTGTTTGATTCATCATCGTTGATGCATTCCTGTTTTATCTCTCTCTTATTCTCTGTATTATCGTCATATTTGATATCAAATAACTGGGAATATGGAAATACTCCCTCCTCATTGTCACTTAAATTGACAACATCGATCTCGGAAAATCGCGTTTTTGGCTCATGTTTTGTTTTTTTCAATTTAATCGCTGATTTGCAAGTTATATCGTGTTCAACTATGTTTGCTCCTTCATCGTCTGTTATTTGTAGTTCACTTTCACATCTAATAATTTGATCAACTTTATGTACAATATTTGAATTTTCTGTGAAATATAATGCATTTGTTTTATTAATGTTATTCTTATATATTTTTTAATATAAGTTTTACTTATACCTCTATCATTAACATCGTCTTCACTGTTATTCTCAACACTAGAAACATCTATTTTGTCATCAAAATCCGATTTATTGTCACTTAAACATTTTGCAGATGTCAGATTATGTGTCGTAGTGTTCTTCTTCCTTACATCTTCTACTAATGATGCATGAATTACTTCAATATCATCTTCTGCATTTATATCAGTATCATGTCTGATTTTTAAATTATCACTAGTATTGCTGTTAAGAGTCTGATTATTGCGAGATAAATTAGAATCAATTCCTGCTAAAAATTTAAATAATTAAAAAATTTATTACAGAATATTAAAATTTATTCCTTTTTTACCTATTTATATCATTTAAAAAATAAGGACTTACTTTTTGAAGAACTAGAATCATGTTTATTAGTATTATATGTAACACTTGGTTTTTTATTAGGTATTATCATATCGCAACTTAAATTAGATCCATGCCTTTTTCTAAAATCATGATTTACATGAGATATGATTTCTTGTGATGTATCGTTATTTAAAATTGTCCTTGATAAAGCAGTAGTTTCTTCTTCTTCTTCATCAAGTTCAGGTGACTAAAAAGAAATTGATATGATAAAGATTTAACAAATATCAAATTTCTACAAAAAAATATTATATACTACTCTGAGAACATCCTACCTTAATGATGCAAACTTTATAAACATACAATGTCTCTTTACTTGAATCAATTTCAGGGCAACCAATTCCAATGATATCGTTCTCATATAGTTTGACTGTATGCTGACACTTTTTTTCATCGCCATTAATAAAAATGCCATTTGAACTCTGAAAAAATCAAGAATATAATTAATATTATTCAATTTATAAATGTATCAGTATTGATATAAAATTATTTCTCATACATACTCGTAAGTCTGTGACATACAAACTTTCAGTGTCTCGAAAAAAAATACAATGTCTACGAGATACAAGTAAACTAAGACAAAGAATATCATTGTCCTTGCCTCTACCACAGGTGTACTGAAAAAATTAAACAATTTAAA
>NW_017306018.1:2240724-2252792 GCF_001594115.1 Trachymyrmex septentrionalis | reverse complement strand
AGAAAAAATATATTCTGTGTGTGTGTGTGTGTGTGTGTGTGTGTGTGTATGTGTGTGTATAATTGTAAAACTTATTTAAGAAACGCTTTTTATAGAATTTTTATATTTACAATAATTAAAGTACAGTAGATTTTGACTGATCATTTTGATTGTATAATATTATATGTAGCGTAAATAGAAAACATAATGCGCTGTTTTATGAATCCAGAATGTTATTTCCTCCTTCTCTTTATATTATTTCTTTTATTTACATGTGCATATTACTTTATGGCAAACTGTAATATCATTCTATATTTTTTCTCTAATACATATATTTTATACAAGGAAAAAATTCTTTTTCAAAGCAATTACTGCTTAAAAATTGTCTCAAAACATTTCTAAAATTTTTCTAAATAGAAAAATTTCATTAAAAAATTACCTAAAATTCAATAAAGTTGACTAAGAACATTCCATCTCAATGCATAACATAAAACTTTGCACAATAGCACTAACTTTCACCATTATTTCAAAGTATAAAAACTTTTCTATTATTTAGCACATTTGTTCAAGTCTAACATAGGTCTATACAACGTCGCTTACAATAAGATTTCGATATAAATCATCATAATTTCTCTTATCGCTCGATAATTCTATTTGTGCCAACAATTTATCAACTGAGTAAATTATGCTTTGACTAATCATTGAGCATTATAAATACAATTTTTATAAATAGCATCGTTCTTGAAAATTTTATTTGTTCAATTTCTTTTAATATTACTTCAAAAGGGTCACAGAAGAATAGCATGGAGTGAATCACACACAGGTGGATCTATTTATTTAATCGTTCAATAATAAATTACAAAATGAGTAGATCTATTTGTTCGTTCGGCAAAGTGTTAAAGAAATTTAACACTTTATATTAAGTCGCTATTTCATTTGTCTTTTTATCATACAAACAACAAATTTTTCATGCCTGTTGATTGACTGTAAGATAGAAGGATCCAAGGACATCTCTGTCCTGCACACATTTGTCATAAAACGTACAAAAATGCACAAATAAAATAACACTCTTAGATATTGATAAATTAATTAAAGAATCGATTGAGTTAATTGAAAAATTCTAATATACTAAATAGTCGCCTTCATCCTTACGCTATTCAATGTAAATCAGATATTACTCACAGAACGATTACGCTCCTTGAGAATTATACGTGTATTATGTTTCTCGTTCAAACGTTCCAACGCAAAATCCATGTCTGCGAGGAATTGGCGAAAGATTCGAATACAAAGATAGCTGTCTCGTTTCCCCCCCCTTCTTTTCTGTTACATGCGGCATTCACAAGCCCGCGGTAACCGCTAAACTTAACCTTGTGAGAGCGAATGCGCAGAAGTTGGGCACATTTCACGCTTATTTTCTCGCTCTCTTCTATTCTCTTCTCAGCAACTCGACAAGGAGTGAGAAGAGATTCTTGATTTCACAATACGTACAAGTTACAACACAAAATTCAATGAAAATATATTACAATTTCTGATAATGTCGTCTTTGTTTACACACAACGCTATCAACCTCCGAAACTTATCTCCGCGCGTCCACTCCCATCAGGCACCGCTTTTCTCCACATGGTGGGGGTGAGTGGGAGTGATAGGGTGGCCGCTAAGTCTCCCGATGGCTCCGACTTTTCGAATAACATCATAGAGTGCGTCCTGTTTCACTCATGATACGCATAAATTATCATTTGATCCTTGTTCACTGAATACAGAATAAAACAATACATCATGCGTGAGAAACGGGAGGGAAAAACAGGGGAAAATTCTGTCCTAAATTCAAGTCTGTCCAATTTAATTTTTATTATTGTTTTTTTGCATTCTTACGACAAATTCTGATTTAGGGGCCGATTCTATGGCCGGTATTCATAGTCGATTCTTATTTCAAGACCGTCTTAAGTAATGTCTTAAGACGCTAATGCAGCCCTCTGATTGGTTCGTGACTTCTTAAGGCCATACTTAAAACGGTCTTAAATATAAGATATAACTATAAATACCGGTCTATAACTCTTAACGATAGTCGTTGATGTCGTTGCGCAGATATCATGTAGAGTAAAAAAGCTGCGAAATGATATCCAACGGCTGTCGTTGAGAGAATCCGGCCCCTTATTATAATCAAATCGATTACTCCCTCAAATTATTTCACTCGGGAGGATCTTGTTTGTTTACATTCCCGATTGCACACACCACTCAAATCAGTTGGTACTTAGTAATTATTCACTGCTTTATCAGAAAAATATTTTATTTTTAAATTAATTAATTAACGATGCATGAGTCTTCTAGTTTCACCCATAATATAAGAATATAAGATATTCCATTCTCAACGATGCTCAGTCATCTTGAACACGACTACTCTTTGACCAATCAAAACGTTACCCCGACAATGGACTAGTTTCCACCGAGGGTTTAATCCGAATTAGAATGTAAAAACCAACCAATTACAATCGAGTATTCCCCTATTACAGTCGAACGAGTGGAAATGCTCGACTGTGGTTGGTTCTTACATTCTGATCCGGATTAAACCCTCAGTGGAAACTAGGTCAATTTTAATCAAACGTTTCGACTATTAATCTGGTCAGTTATTACAAAAATCACTGATGAGATGATCAGATTAAAGGTCGAAACGTTTAAATTTTATTGTAATTTTTGAGCGTCACAGGTAAGGATAATGAACAAAATAAAAACAACTATTATAATTGCATTGAGAAATAGATTTCCTTTTGACTCCTTTCTACGACGCTTGGACAGACTGGACAGACCTGGCAGTCGATTGTGTATCTCGAATTGAAGTGAAAATTACAAAAGCGAGCAAATTTACTAGAATATTTACAATTTCATTGGTCAATATCTAGTGAATTTGCTTACTTTTGTAATTTTTACTTTATTTCAAGGAAATCGATTCTGTATCTTGAAACGAGATGAAAATTACAAAAGTGAGCGAATTCACTAGAGTATTCATAATCTTGCGCGGAATTTTGGCGTCTATCCTTTGTTATTTTTGCTCCGTCTCGCTCTACCGAGATAGCGGAGAAGTGGAAACGTGTTCAAGTGTTTGGACAGAGGCCTGACGTAATCAGAAACCTAAAGTAAAACATATGATATATCAAATATCACTGATATCACAAGTTTAATCGATCTCCAACTTATTCAACTTCACCGCATTCGAAAACAAAATAACATATTTTAAGGGGCTGCGCATAAAGGAATAGCTGAGAACAAAGAACAGAAAATAAGAATTTCAATCTATCAAGAACCGTGTATCGTGAAGTCTGAGTTGAAATTCTTATTATCTGTTCCCTATTCCTTTGATTGTGCGCAGCCCCTAATAGTGTGTATTGCATTGATTAAATTACAAAATAATAATAACAATAATAGACATTTTAAAATAACGTTACACCAAGTGTCTATTGAGACTTGATGCAGAGATATATAAGTAGTTTTAAACTTTTAGTTTTTATAAACAAATTAATTTTTGCTGACTAAAATGCTATTTTAAAGTATACAGGATGGCCTTAAATTACAGCATCACCCATCTTGAGCAGATAGAACGGACAAAATTGAGTTGAAAAGTCTCTATCATTTTACAATTTTCACAATCGTTAACGAGATATTAATTGCTAAAAATTGCGGAAAATTAATCTTCAATTATTTTTTACTCAAATACTATTAACTTTACAGAAAAACAATAAAAAATAAAAATTTATTTTTTTCTCATAAAGTTCTGAGAATTTTTTCAGAATTTTTCAATACCGTATTTCCTCTTATGTAAGAATAAGAAAATGCAGTACTAAAAAGTTGATAAAAAGTTCTGAAAAAATTCTTAGAGTTCTATGAGAAAAAAAAAAATAATTTTAATCTCTTGCAGTTTTTATAGGAGACCAATATTTAGCGATTTTTAGTAATTAATATCTCGTTAACTATTGCGAAAGTTGCAAAATAGTAGAGGACTTTTCGACTCAGTTTAGTCCGCTGTACCAGTTTAGGATGTACCGTAATTTAAAGACACCCTGTATAATAAACTTCATTTCATTATAATTTTAATGAAGTTTAAATTATAAAACTTTATAACTTAAAATACATATAATAATAATTAAATATTTATTAAAAAAAAGAAATGCACATGTACACCTTTTTAAAAATAAAATACAATACATCCATATTCCATATTCTGTTGTTATTGGCGCTAAAAATGATATTTGATGCTTTCCACCATTAAGAATAAACAGTATAAATACTGCTAGCAACGTGATAAAAAATTTAATTAATTTTTTCATTGTCGGAACATCTTTTAACAACTAATCTAATAATTGATTTAGTTTAATTTAAAAAAAAAAAGAACTTATTTATTTAATAAATAAGGAGAAATTTTTATAATAGTAAATTATTGTTTTCTGTTTTATACATTATAAGAACTTGTTTGTATTGATGCTTTATTTAGCGAAAGATATATTGAAAAAATAATTTATTTACATAATAATTAAATTTATGTAACTTTGACTCTTTTGAAGCTTTCTCATGTTTGTTGTTATTACAAACTTCTAACGTATTAATTTCTAACGTTATATTTTAGATATTCTGCAATGACGTTACTATTTATTTATTATGCCTATTCTACAAGAAAGAAGCTACAACTCATCGTTAAAAATATCTTGAAGATAATACAATTATCAGAGATGTTACAAAAATATTTCACTGCGAATCATAGAATCTTTTTTATTGATCAAGACAACGTCGTTGTATGAAGAAATCTCAGGTTTAATAGTTTAAGAGCGTTCCAAGGGAACGTTAAGTAGACAAACGACAAGTAGAAACTCGAGGAATTTGAGAAATCTTAAAAAAAGAAGTTGTAGTAGGATATCATAAAAGAAGAAAGATATGGAAGGGAAGAGAAAGAGGTTGCGTACATATAATTGAATGAGTGAGTGAATAAGCAAGATGATCTAAAGAAGAGGGAATGAAAAAAAGAGAGAAAGAGGGGGAGAGAGAGAGAGAGAGAGAGAGAAAGAGAGAGTGAGAGTGAGAGGGAGGGGGGAGGAGGAGGAGGAAGAGAAGCAAAGAAAAGAAGATGAAAGATCGGGCGATCATGGAAGTGGCATCCTCTTCACGAGGGCGTTTCTTGGTGCATCCGGTATTATACCAAGACGTTACAGTAAAGCGTCTCTCGTTTCGCTTCTTCACGCTGATCTGTTCAGTCGCGTCGCTTTGAGAAGCGCGTGTGAACAGCAGTTCCACTAGTTCTTGCCGTGCGTTCGGATTCGCCGCACGCGTCTCGCGCGAGGTATAAATGCAGAAAGATAATCACGTTAATAGTGACGTATTGAACAGGACAATCGTAAAATCGATCGGCCGAGAGTCCTTGATTATTTACAGAGACAACACAATAATTCAATCGAGTGCACGGATGAAGGAGTGCGCTGAACGACTTGCTGTTTAACTTTGCACGAAGAAGACAAAACGATTGGTGATTAAAGAAAGAGTGAGCTGGATTGCAATTTTTCAGTCAAGCATTAAAAACAATTTGATTAATGGATTACTCGTTTTTATTAACATTGAATATTCTTGGATGAAACTAGATGAAACTTTTCCATTCCGACCGAATGATTCTTATTTTTGTAGATTTTGTGTAAATGAATGATATAAGTGGATTTATAAGAAAAAAAAAAAGAAACGTATACAATAAAAATTTGAATTATAAAGTATTATAATTTATAAATATCTATTTTGAAATAATTTTTTTACTTTAAAAACGTAAATAATAGTGTTGAAAACCTTGCTTTTAAAAATTGTAGCAATATAAATTCCTACACACAGGATGATTAAACGAAAAGATAAATCTAGTTGTCATTAAACGGATAGCAACTATATTTCCGTTATGTTTATCGTTTAATAGCCTTCACATTGACACCAGCTATTCGGATCAGCTGACGTAAACGTAATTTAAGACAAAAGAAGAATCGAGCCATGAACAAAAAAGTGGAATAAGGTACAAGCAAGTATTAATTTAATTGTGCATAAAACTTATACATTTTTATAAGATGGAGTTAAACATTCAGGAAATTAGTTTAAGTATAATTTACAATAATCTGAGAGCAGAAAAGAAAGTGAAAAAAGTTCTTTCTAAAAAAGAAAAAAAACCACTGACGATTTTGAAGTGTTAATCGGCGACACGTGAATTATATTTTCATAGAAACTGAAATAAAATATATACTATATACAGAGAAAAAAAGAGATAAGAGTATAATAAAAATTAGAGCCAAAGTTTTAAAACGTAGCTGCAAAGTGACGGAAGTAATTTCGAAGAGTAGCAATTTGAAACATACCTACTGAAAAAAATCACGTCATACATGCATGAAATCATGTAATAAAACATGTAAATCATATGTAACGTGTATATAAGTCACGTACATTGAGAAACAAATACTGTTGATTCAATTAAAGTCTGCATTACGGACTGTCACTAACATAAGTGATTAATTCATGTATATTTTATTGATATAAAGGCATAAATTATTATTTCAATAATCAAGGCCTTTATGTCAATAAAAATATACATGAATTAATTACTTATGTTAGTGATAACCCATAATATAGACTTTAATTGAATCAACAATATTTTTTTCTCAGTGTAGCGGATTATTCTAAATTAGTACGCGATTTTAAAATTACGTATTTTGAAAACTCACATGATAATATGTTCTTTTTTCTTCTATTCCTATTATTCTTTAAAATTCGATATAATATCATATAATGGATGAAATTATTTGTAATATTATATGATTTTTCAAATTACATTATTTTGAAAAAATTACGTACTGATTTGGAACAATCCATTACGTAATTACATGATTTAATTATATGATTTCATCATATAACGTTATGACATAATTTTTTTCAACAGGGATAATATCGACAGATGTCCGGAAAATTAGGAATAATGTAATAGACAGCTAAAGATTGTTTACATTGGATAAACGAGTAATTATATTTTTAAGCCACTATGGCCATGATAAGGTTTGTTTTGGCCGGTCTGGTGTTATTCTTGACAAAAGTATCGTCGAAGTCACACCTGACGAAATGTTGCCCGCCAGGAGAGATCTTCTCAGGACATTCCATCGTAGAGTGCGTTTCAGTACCGAGGAACGCAACGGAACTCTATATTCAACATTGGAACACCACTACGGAGTTCCGAGGAATTCCTCAGTGTAAGGAACCCGAAGATCTTGTGACAACGCCGCTTGACGATCTTGATTCCGACAATTTCATAGAGGTAAATTGTAATGATTAAATTGGTCTTCTTAAGTGTCTTCAACTGAGATTGCAATATTTTGGCGAGGTAAAAGTCAAGCCTCTTTATGAAGAAGTATAAAGAGAAACATAAAAATTGATGATAAAAAAATTAATGGAATAAAAAATACAATTTTTTTCAATAAAGTGACACTTTTCATTTGTCTTTAATTTTACCTTAATTTTCTTCATTTTGATTGCTAAGATAAATGACCATGATATGGTGGTGCTTAAAGTAGAAGTCAAGTGTTTTTAATAACGAAATTAAAAGAAAAATGCTTTTCTTAGAGAAGTAATGAAATATATAATAAAAAACTTATCACGACACGATATAATCCGCAAACTTTTTGTCACTTCTGAATACAATACAAAAATTTATTTTTGCGCGAATATATAAAAGACCGAAAAATACAAATTTTATAATTAAAAGTAGTACTTTTATTCTTATCTTAATTTATTTTAATTATGTAAATTAATATTAACGTTAATTCTTAATGTGCTAATTAATGATATCTTGATTCTCTTGTTTTGCTAATTCTCAACATTTAGATTAAGATATAATCAATCACTTCCTCCAATTATATTAATTATTAGATTATTAAGTATATTAACCGCTTCTTTTGTATATATGGGTGCGGCTTACTTCATTAAGCATACAAATGTTATGAAAACTGAAAGAGTAAATATAGCAACATACTTGCAAAAGAGTATCTCAATTTTTCGAAAATAGAAGAAACTTAAATGATAAAAAAATCTCATTTTTACGTTTAACTTTCGACAGGGAAATGGCTAAATGCACTTTCTAGATTCACATATCTATTTACATCGTAAAAAGGAACATATTGTACTTTTGTTCTTTTGATGATATTTTTATGGTAGCTATTATCGTTGCGTAACAAAAGTATAATACTATCCCAATTATATAATCAATTATGTGAAACGGCAAATTTAAATATAAAAAAAAGATCCTTGTTTATCAATTTGATAAACTGTTTGTAGGTGTCGGCTTGCTTTGAAATACTTCACGTGCAAGCAACTGGAGAGAGTAAAGTAATAGTCGTTCATTGTCGATCGTACAAAGATCGACTAAAAGCGATTAACGCATCCTTTCCGCAGCTCACATATATCAGAAAATGTTGCTCTCGCGATACTGTATTCGACAGTCGCACGAAGGCTTGCGTGCCGCAGTTAAGCGAATTAGACAGCCTTGCAGCATTTTTATTAAATGGATCGGCTAATTCAGATCTTGTAGTAATAGCTACCGAAGGTCCACCTACGTGCAAAGGCCCTATCGTCGACTATGAGATTGACAAAAACGATGTCTTTGTACAGAACAGTACATATTCAGTAAGTAAGAGAAAATTAAAACTTATTATAAGATATAAAAAAAGATCCTACTTTGAATATATATAAAAAAATATTTGAAATTTTTTTTTGACATATTTTTTATTTTATGCCTTTTTCGTCAAAATTTATGGATCGCTTCATGCATAAGCAAAAATAAGATTAATTTTTTATTTTAGCAAGTTGACTATAAACATATTTTATTTAATATTTTCATATTCTATTTCATATTCTATTAAAGCATAATTCACTGAAAATTAATTAATTGCTGTATATTCGAAATTAATCAGTTGAGATAGAATATATTAATAGCTTTTGAAAAAGCATTCTAAAATATATATTTATTTTTCGATTTGTGTATGTGCTCAAGGACATTTAATAATTTCTCAAATATTACAAATATTACAAATCTTATGTTAGACATAATATTATCTTTTTTAGAATGAAAATTTTCTAAACGTCTCATGTGTGTGCTATACATACAATATTTTATAGAAGCAATTATCTTCTGGACGTGTCAGTGTGAATTAATACAACATTATCGTAAATCAAATAATTCGACAGGTGATGGTTCCAGCGTTCAATGCGACAATGAATATTGTCAAAGAGGAACTATTGGTTACTGAGGGTAATGCTTGCCTCGAGATGACGGCGGATTCTGATCGAACATTGATAGCGCGCGTCTGCAGAAATCCGGAATTTTGTCACAGGAATGCTTGCATTAGAAAGTGCTGCGCCGAAAATGAGTTCTTTTACGCCCAGGGATGCAATAAACTCGCTGTACCCGACGAACCGATAGAGTTTCACGAGGCCCTCGCAAACGCCGTAAATCAAACGAAATCGTCCGCTTTCGACACGACCAAAGGTTCTTCCAATAACATTTAAATGTTCTTATTACCTTCTAAGAAAGAAAGTTGACTGTTTATTTAAAGTTTATTGATAATGAATAACAATTGTGCAACAAGTTGCACACGTTGTCGACGAGAGTTCTGTATGCATGGAGAAACGGAGTTAATAGACTTCTCTCTGATTGCTTAGACTATGGAATCTTGATTGGGAAGCCATGTAAATATGGCATGTATCCCATGGATCCAACGGAAGAAGAATGGGTGCTGACATCAGAAGGACATGTTGTTATCGAAAATTATGATGAATACGACCAGGACAAATATTGCATGGACGTCTTTTACAACAAATCGGAGTTCGATCACAACTTTCATTTGTTCATATGTTTTGACAAACCGGAGACAAATAAGATTTCAGCAAGGTATACATTATTTTTATTTTTTTCAATTGTAAAATTGTATTTAATAACTGTATAGTAACCAGTCGTGTACTTTTATTAGCGTTTATTATTTTAATCAGCTTCACTTTTATCTCGATAGAGATGTGACTGAACAAAGAGAGTGTGAATATATTTACCGAAGCGCTTTGTAGTATCGGGAAAGTTGTTTTAGAAAAGTATGAGTTCGTATTGAGTTTCTAGAAATTAAAGTAACGAATGCATCGCATTAAGGTTTCTATCGACGCTGCCGATGCATTTCTATGCATTCAGGCTTTCGTCTCTCCCACCGCAAATTCTGTCAAATTTGGTGAAACCCGGCAGGCTTGATTTGTTTAAACTTCGCAAAGTCAAACAAACGTAGCATACCAACGTTCTGCACAATAGATGATGCCCTGTATTCGAGAGCTATAAACGTTTTAGTTGTACATATACGCGGCGCAAAGAGAAACGTTAATCAATGTCTACGAAATTGATGAAAATAATGTTGGACGAGTCAATTCAATACGCTTCAAATAAATACGTGTCAAATACGAAGCGCAAAATGTATTTCTCGCTAATAGATACCAAGTGAACACCGTCCTGGAAGTCATCAGCTGCGCCTTCCTGTTAATAACCTTGCTGGTGTACGCGTGCCTGCCGAGTCTGCAGAATCTTCATGGTAAAACGCTGATGTGCCATGTGAGCAGCCTCCTCCTGGCCTTCACCTGCTTGCTCATCATCACTTTGATCATGCCCAGTAACGTGATTGAAGAACAAATTATGACAACATGTAAAGCTTTAGGTTTGTACGCCGATATTCTACGAAATATTCATGTACAAGTGACGTTAATGAAATGACAAAAAACAATGTTTTTCCAGCTTATACCATGCTTTTTTCTTTTCTATCGGCGTTTTCCTGGCTTAACGTCATGTGCTTCGACATATGGTGGACCTTTGGGTAAGTCATATGACACCATCATGCGACTGGGTCAAATAGGACAATCGAAGAAATAAAATTGGGTAAATGAGACAAAGCCATAACTCACATCTTGACAGAAAATCAATAATCATTTCTGTTTGATGACTGATAAATAAATTAGTCGGTCTCTTTTAATAATCTTATGAAGTTTGTCATCGCACAAAATTGTTTACCCGATGGTTTCTTCGATGTTATCTCAATTACCTCATTGATCTTTCATAGAATGTCTTGTCGTTCTCATTAATTCCCATTGTGAGCGCCCTATATATGTCTCTTCATGAATTCATTGTGTTCTACGTATGTTGGTGCTTAAACAAATATACACTGCCAAACATTAAACACTGAAATGACTCAACGCGTTTAATATAGTGCCAATACTATATGCATAACACGTAGAAAAGTATTTAGTTCACGAAAAGTTTAAGTTAGGTAATAAGTTTGTAACTTCCACAGAAAAAGAAATTACTTTTTTAATGTATTTTTAATTTATGTTTTTTTTTTAGCAAATCAGTATTGTAATTAAAAATCAGAGAGACGTGACGTCTCGAGAACATATAAATCTTGTTGAAAATAAATAATATTTCTGCGAATTTTTTTATGGAGAAGAAGAAATAATTTCTAGACGTATTGTGCCCTATCAAAGAGCGACGATTGATCGGGACTGGACATATGTCATCCGTCGTTTTTAGGCGGTTACGAACGTAACGTTTGTGTGTTCAAGACGCTATTCTAGCTGGGAGATTTGTAAATATACGGAGAAAATAGATTCCCATACGTCGCGGTGACGATGCCGGTACAGCTTAACGTTAGCTGGCTGGCGCACGCTCTCTTGATCGGGAATTCCACGAGACCGGTTCTTATTTTTTCATGACGTTCATTCCCCGTGGATCGAAAAGTAAATCATGTGATATTCATGCGGCATTCACGGAATTTTACGACTGAGTCCCAAATCGACTTCCTCAAATTAAGATCGACTTCGTCGTAACGAAGCAGATTGCCTCAATCTTTTTTGAGACGTGACATTTAAGAATCAGTCGCACGCTTGATCATCAATTCTAGTTTTCCTCATCGTCTGATTAATATTAAAAGCGTTATTTTAAGAAACACACTTGAAATAAATATTAGAGTTTTGTAGATTAACATATTTTACGCGGAGTGTTACACATCGCTATT
>NW_017306018.1:2229179-2240624 GCF_001594115.1 Trachymyrmex septentrionalis | reverse complement strand
TTGAAATAAATATTAGAGTTTTGTAGATTAACATATTTTACGCGGAGTTACATCGCTATCGACAGTATACGTTATTGCTTAATTTTTTATCTTAATACACAATATAATAATAGTTTATCTTCCCCGCAGAGTTTTGCGCGGAAGTACCATTACAAAGGCGCGCGAGCATAGGAAAAGATTTCTATTATACTGCGTCTATGCATGGGGCCTCTCCTTGCTAGTGTTAATCCTCGCTATCGTTGCTGACAGCACGGAAATCCTGCCAGACTATCTGCAACCTAATATTGGTAATAGGGGCTGTTGGTTTACACGTGAGTCATTTACAACCGATAACTGTTGTCTGAGATGATGTAACGTAAATTTGTCAATGCTAATTATGAACTTCTTGGAAAGATTACTGACTTTTCGTAACAAAAGCTGACTTTGTACAACGTTGGTTATTTCTTCTCGCGCCTTCTTGCTAATTTATACATTGGAAATAGATAAAGTTGGGAATTTTGTTACAAGATGAATTGCAGTTAGAAAATTCATTTAGCATTCAAAGTTGAACGTATCGGGGAGAAGGCAAACGTAAAGTTTTCTTTCTATCGTCGTGCCGCAATTATCCGATAATTAAAAACTTTCTCGAGCAATCGTATTGATCGTGCTAGAACAAATTTAGGTATCATTGATCCTGTATATAAAATGTTATTAAATGAATTGCTCGCGTAATAAGTGTCATTTATATTGCAACGTAATAAGTATCATTTATAAAGCAACTTCATTCAATTAAGAAAAATTCTCAATAGTCTTTACGATTCAAAGCGAAGGTAAAGTTGCCGTAACAGACTATTACCGAATTATATTTTTTTAATTCAGTCACGTCTCTTATTTGTAGATGGAGTAAATCTAATTTGTTTATTAGTAAAAATATTAATGAAACGAAATAATTAAATGACACAAATTAGAGGAAAAAGCATTTTCATATTTACGTTACAATGAATTATCTTCATATTGTGCGAAAAATTTTAATTATTTTAATCTAATGATTTTTAAAAATATTTTTTAATTTAACAATACAGAAAAACAAGATTCGTACAGCGAATTAACTTTCTTCATCGGACCGGTGATGATTCTGCTGATATCTAACGTAGTGTTTTTCATTCTCACGTCGATACATTGCAACAAGGTAAAAGCAGAGATAAAAAGGGTAACTACGGACCCCACAGATCGCAGAAGCAAACAATTTCGTTCCGACAAGAAGACGTAAGTGTTCGCCAGCTTAGCAGGAATGATTTTCTTTTCATTTTCCGAGGCAATGTAAACAAAAAAGATATTTTAGCAATAAATTAGCGATTAGTGCACATAAATTTTGAGCACGCGCGTCATTTCGGAACTTTTAGTGTCAGATTTATCATTTTTATTGAAGTGTCCTTCTTCGAAGTTGTAGCACAGCCTACACAAATATACGAGAGAATTATTGCTCTCTATTTAAAACTACAAAACTAGAAACACAGCAATAAAATTGTGTGTGTTCAGAAGCACGTTTTATACACTATTAACTTTGGTTATGAGTAATCAGTTAGTTAGCTACACTTTTTTTAAAAATAATCATTAGAGTTCATTCTACCTATATAAATAGTAGCTGTTAATTTTCAATGGATGAAAAACATGTGATGAATAATTTTTTTATATACTTATAGAAAGGCAAATTAGAGTAATAAATGGCGCGATAATCGGAGTACTATAAATTAACAATGTAAAATATATTTCAATATTCATTACTAGACGATCGAACGTGTTTCGACTTACCTAAAGCCATCTTTAAAGTAAGTAATCCTTAGTTAATATGTTCTCGGTATTCGCAGAAACAAATTCTCAATATGCAATATAGATAAGTGGGTGTGAGTAAAGATCATTTTAATTTTTATGATTAAGAAGCACAATTAGTTGACGTTCGCACTTTTGAGTGAGTATATTTATTATATACCGCGAATTTATTTATTGTGAATAACAAAAATATTAATTAAAGATCAATTCCTAGTAAGCAAGAAACATTTTGAAACGTTGTAACGTTGCTACAATGTTGCTGAAATGTTCTAATATGTTTCTTGCTTACTGAGTTATTATTGATATCGCTAATAATGGCGTGAAATAGGCCGAAACATCCAATCGTCTTGTATGAATGTATATATATTTTACGTTGTTAATTTATAGTGCACCAATTGTACCGTCCCGTTTATTTTTTTACTCTCACTTGCCTTGAATTTTTATTAATGTTAAAATTTTGAATTTTAAGAATCCTAATTAAATATTACTTTTCATTATTGAATTTTTTTTATAGTAAGAAATTGCAAATAGTTAATGTTTGAATCTAAGATACAATTTTAAATTGTTGTTTTACGGATTTTACCTATGTTCTTTATATTTTTATGCATTGTTTATTTTAGTAAAATTTTATTTCACAAAAAAGTTACATCTATATTATTTTCTGATAGATTTATCATGAACATCAAACTATTTATCGTCATGGGAATATCCTGGATTTGCGAGGTAGTGTCATTCTTCCTGGTGAAATATTTAGATTACGAACATTGGCACCATGTGTTTTTCTACACCAGCGATATCTTCAATTGTCTCCAAGGTCTACTGATCTTTATTCTCTTCGTCTTGAAGAGTCGCGTGTATCAAGCACTTCGTAGACGATTGGGATACGACACTAAGAAGAAAAAAACAACCCCGAATAACGCAACTGCGACTTTACATGATCCTTATAAAGTCAGGAAAAGCACAAGTGACAGCACATTAACGACGTTCGCGATTAGTTCGACACCATAAGGTAATAATTGAGACTGTCTAGTATGATAATTTACACATAATATTCTTGTGTCCTCGAGTCATGCTCTATCCAATTTGTGATTATCTTAAATACGTACTCAGTTGAAATAAGTAAAAATCTTCTTTCTATCAATATTTTATTAAGCAGGGTATAAATTTAAATTAATTATAGCGCATTTTAAATTATATGTAATTATACGTAATAACGACAACCTTTATTTCTAATTTTCAAATGAATTATATTTGAAATAAGGTCAATTTGCTGCTATAATTTTATTATTTTCTTAATAGCAGGAGAATCAGTAACCCTGACAGGAGAAATAATTATGTTTGATTGGACGCGCGATCTGGCGCCACGAAAATACTTACACAGTACAGATCTTCAAGGGACATCCTCGAGAATGTTCTACGTCTCAAGATGTTCCTTGGATAAAGTGTGCTGTGTGGGTAGTGGCATGAATAGGGCTTGATGTAGGATACGATTGTATAAAGTTTTCTTTTGTACTGGCCTATATTTTGATAATGGACTTATTCGTAACTGCTATTCTTGACTCTCAGAAATGTCTGCTAAGAAGTTTTGAAAATGGCACAAGATTCTATATGTATATCACGAGCATTACTTTCCAAGTATTAGATTTACAATTATAGAAGTTACATAAAAAAATTCATCAAGAATACCAAAGATTATCTTTAATCACCATAAATTACAAACGATATTTTTGCATGTTACGGCATAAAACGTATGATGCATAAGTTAAGTGATTATGATAAAGTTATAATAAGTAAAATTAAAAAAAAATGTATCTAAAACGTTATTGTTAAAACATTAAATAGTTCCTGATGTATTTTTGCACTTGTATATTTTTGTTAAGAAAATATTTTGGTTAAAGAAGTCGATCTTACTTGAGGCATTTTGACCCTGCATCTGTTCGCGCTTGTTTGATCTAAAATGTTTATTTTTCCTATGTAAAAAAATTGTTTTTTTTCTTAAATTCTTTTTAATCATATTGATCTAAAGAATGTAATCGTATAATAAATTTGAATAAATCAGCAGAATTAAGAGGTATTCAAGAACAAGCTGCTTTTTTAAATCTGATGATAAGCAGATCAAATATTATATAATAATATTTATAACAATAAAGTTGTTTAAACTATCTCACAAGGCATGTTCAATATTTTCCTAATCGTATAAGTATTAGAATGTTTTTTTTTACTGTATATGTACTGTTATGACAATTAATTAGTTTCTTCGATAAAAATCGACGGGAATAGAAATATTAGAAAGTTCATAGATAGCAAAAACTGCTTTTATTTTAAATGTATATTCAAATGGAGTTTATCAGTAAAATTATGATATCTTGCAACAATATATTTGTTTACATTATGTATTTAGGATACATTCAGATGTATTCATTGTATTCTTAGAATTCGTCCACATTATCTAACTGAATTTCCTGAAGAAGTTCGACACCTGTGAAAAAATTCAACTCGAAACTCTTTACGTTCGACTCGAAGATTAACTCGATAATGTGAACATTTCTTTCGACGTGCGCTACCGTCTTAATGCTAAAATCGTTCTCTCATGTCACAAAACTTGAACCGGCTTTTCCTTTTTTTAATGAAAAAACTTCTTATACAAAAACAAAGATATCGCGTCGGATAATCTTTTACTCGGTACTTGATTCTAATGCCAGATTCGCACTCTCGCGCAATTCACATCTTTCTGATATAAACGCACACTTAAAGTCATAAAATCTGTTATAATACGACCAGCACCTATATAAATCATTCACTCACAGAGCTTCCAAAATCACTTAGAATTATATTAATAATGACAAACTAGCGCACAGTCGCATTTCATATACGTATTTATTACAAAAATATCTTCACGTATTACATGGTAATCCATCATTTAACGAATGATATTTTTTCAATAAGAATTAACATAAATTACTCGTAAAAATTAATGAATTGATTAACAAGTGAATTAGTAAAATTACTATGTCTGTTATTGATAAAACTATCACTAGCGCATAAATATATCTCCTCAGTACATAGTACAGTCTCTTTCTTTTTGTTTATACTACAATGTCAATATCGGTAATAAATTCATTAAAACAACGTAAGTGTAATAAAAGTTCTCGCTAATAAACTCTTGTGCTTAAAATACAGTGATCAAGGAAAGAAATACGTGAACATTATTATAATTATGATCATAATAATGTACAGGATGTATAATTATAATTAAAATAAATATAATTATAAACTCACCAACAAATTGCGCACGTGCATAATAAAATTAAATTTCAAAATCACAACATGAAACTCTCAATTTATAATATTACTTACGGATTTCCAAATCCTAAGATCTCGTAAAATTCCTAAATAAACGCAACCTTTTAATTTTGCATTATAAATATGCAAAATGCAATCAATCATTGATCGTCCTTTTATTTTATACGAAGAATTTTTGCACGGACTAGGATATCGCTTAAGTTCGATCGCTTTATCACTTGAAATATAACGATACTGATCTAACGTCAGATTGAATAAAATCTTCTCTTCGCGTGTAACTCAATAAAAGTTTTGAGATATGATATCGCTGTGATGTCATTATGAGTACTTCATCTTCGGCCATGAGCATCTAGATATAAATCAGCTGACATTAAACCACGATTAATATCTCATCAGTGGGTTATATAGACATAAGTCTTTGACCGTTAAGTCGTGCCTCGGGTAATTAAAATAAAGGCATGTTCAGGCACTTTCGGAGCGCCGGAGAATAAGGATGAAGCTCCTATTAGCTTGGCTTTGAATGCAAATTAAATACGGTTGTCAGGGCTTCCTCTCGTTCGCGGTCTCCTCCAAATCCGGATCCTCATTGATGATTGAAATGTCGCGAATCGATGGTCTGCGCGTTTTCCAAGCTTCCGGCGGGCTGACCGGCACAGTGGTCTTCGTCAGCAGCTTTGGTCCCGAGATTGTTATCATAATGGCTCCCGCCGGAGCAGTCAAAAGTACCGAGAGTACGCACATCATCAGTACGATCTGGGCGTATTCGACTTGCTCGTGATCGTTCTTGTCGACCTCGTCGAGGGTAACGGGTGCCAGAGCTGCCTGCACGGTTGCCTTAGACATCAAAGCCAAAGCAATGAACACTTTCTCTTTGAGATTCAGTTTGGAACCTATCCCTAGCAACACCGTTATTCCGATACGGATAATAATACCAGCAAGTAAACAGCTTAGTGCAAGGTAGACGGTTTTCCCTTCGAGCTCACTAATCTTGATTTGTGTGCCGGTAAGGCCAAACAAGATCGGTTCGAATATTATCCAGAAGATCTCGAAAGATGTAGCCACCGGATTCTGTAAAGAAGAAAGAACAAAGAAAAATACACAATCACGATCACATGAATTGAAATTTATGAACGTATATTTTTCATTTAAAATTTATATTGGTCTGAATTTCGTTTGTTAACATTTTCTATGAATGAAAGCAATTATTATATTTATTTCTATTTTCCTCATAAATCTCGAAAGCGAGTGATGTTCGACGAATGAAAACAAAGGGCAATGATAGCAACAATTTAATTCGATTTACCGAGGTATGCGCAACGCTAGATGTTAAAATGCCGCGAATACAATGACATTTTCCACAAATTTTCCTCTAAAGGAGAGTCGATTCGGTATTCGGTGATGATATCTCGCATCGCATTGTCCATGCGCTCGATATCGATATGGAAATCTTCCAACGTTGCATGTGGAAATGCGGAATATTCAGAGTTCACGCGGTGTGCGAGCTCGTATTTACCGCTATTGTTTACATGCGCTTGTAGTGCGTAGGAAATCTCATCGATATTGATTTATTTAATTTAATTCCATGCAATTTCCAGATAATGCATGTAACATGCTTTGCAGATACAAGAACATTATAGCTAACATCCATGCTTTTCACACAGCTTTTCTTCTATTAATATTAAAAACTATTTAAAAAATCATATTTATTTATTATTTCTTTAAAAGACAATAATTATTCATAATTATATTTTTTAAGAAAGTATCACATTTAATTTTACAAGGCGACGAAAAGCTAGTCATAAAGTTTTGTGTGTTTATAAAATCATTACCCAGGTCATCATTTTGACGTAAAAATGATAACAAATAAAGTTAGCTAATTACTATCTGAATAGTAATTATATAAAAAAACAAACTTTGAAGAGTTAGTTAAATTTTATTAAATACCAAAAGATTGCATGAAAAGATTTTCATTAGTTGGTGAACTGAAAACCGCTCTATTGACTGCCTGGGAAAATTTTTCCGTGAAAAGATACACTGCCATCGTTGATGCATTTTTGCATCAAAATTATAGGTGATCATTTTGAATATTAATTATTATTTTTAATATTTAATAAAATAAAAATTAACACTACAGAGTTAGTTTTTTAACATAAATATACGTTACTAATAATTTGATAAACGTAAAACTTTGCGACTAAATTTTTTGTTATCCTGTATGTATTAAAATTAAAATATAATTTCATACAGACAATTATGTTTAATTAAATTTAATCGAATGAACTTTGTGAAAAAGTGATAAAATTGTATTTAATTATATTTGATTTTATGTAATTACATCTAATTACATATAATATTCAAAAAGAGAGATGTTTTACCGGGAATGAATTATTTCATTATATGAGACAAAAGGACGTTTTACTGTCACCTTGTCGCGCGATTGTTCCGTAGTAATTAATCTAGCCGGGATAAATTATGCCGGCATGCGACATACGACGTGCATATCATACGGCGGTAATATCGACAGATGCTGGTTACAGTCACGTCACGAAACGCGTGCAAAAGAACGTGTCGCCGCCATTGCACCGCCATGGACAGCGTGGAATGCGACGCGATGCGGAAAACGGAAATAGGAACGAGCCAGTTGACTCCCAATCCGCATCCAGCCGAATAGTGACGATACATCGATCTGAATATTTCACGAGATTCAACTTATTGGACTAGGAGAGTGAAACTCTGCGATGTATTTCCCTTTCGTCGCCGATACGTTCCTTTTCTCTTCTCTCAAGTTAAATATTTAATATTTCTCGCACTTAGACTGGAATTGCGAAATTGCAATTCAAAATATCTTCAAATGTGTCGTTTTTATCCATTAAATCGTCCGAAATTTGTGTTTTATAAAAATATAATTCAGAAATTTAAGAATGTATGTGTCACAACTCAAGGCATTACTAAAAATATAACAACTTCACATAGATCATTCTATTATTACATCTGAATGCTGTGTAAAAGTTTGAGCACAGTTTTCTTGTTTAAAAATTATTTAATTTTTTGCTTGCCTTGATTTTTACGTAAAATCGCATTTGCAATACTTGTTTGTATTACAATATAATACAAATTTAATGCGAAAAAATTATGATTTAAATTAAATTTTTCATATACTCTAATAAAAATGAAAATAAAACTCTAATAATCTATATTCATACAAAAATTAATTTGGATTTACTTAATTATTTAAAACTTATTTACTTAAAACTGCAGCGAAATATGATAATTGCGCTGCATAAGCTACTAAAAATCAAATTTGTTGTTTTTTGTCGTTAACTTCAGGATGTTTTACGATAAAATTTTTTTATGACTAATATTTTATAACCAAAGCATTCTTTAGATTGTATCACTACTGTGGCTATTTAATAATGTATTAATGTGTTCTGCGAGAGTTGGAACTACTATTTAATGCATTCGCATGAAATTCGCTGGAGGATTCTCTTATCAACAACTTATTCGCCAGACTAGTAAACTCGTGTATAAGTTTTATAACGTGTACATAAATTTGTACTTACATCGTCCATGTCCCAACCATCTTGTTGCCAAAAGTAGCAGCTGACGAAAGCTGCAGCCACGACCGCAAGCGGCCCGGCACCACCGAGCTCGATTGCTTCACTGCCGAAAACCGCTAGCAGACCACCCCCAAGTAACATCAGCACTCTTAGAGGCACTATGAAGGGCTACAACATTAGCACATAAACGAAGCGTTAGGATCTAATAGAAAGCGCCGCGTCACGATTATGAAGTGATTTATCGATTTCATTACAAAAGATAAGTTTCGAAATATGGGCTCCTTCGTGTACATCCTTCATACATGTACACGCTTGATATAAATGATGTAATTAGGCGGCAGCGTCGAAGGGACATATAAGCTTGTCATGTGCTTTGACTGCTCGAACAGCGATTATATCAAAATTATATCACTCGTGCTTTTTACAAAAACACCCATTAAAATAAATATAATGGAAACTGAAAATTAAAAATTTATTTCGATTATTTTGTAATATCCTCAGAATCCCAAGCTATGGAAATGTTTGGCCCAAAGTAATAATATACAAATTTAGAAAGCAACTAATGTGTAAATAGCGTTCGTGAACAAAGAGGCAATTTTTACAAAAATACATTCGATTGATCTGATGCACAGATCTTGTAAACAGGTTAAGTATATCTGAAATCAGATAAATCAGGTTACAGCGAGCTTGTAAGAATACTGCAACCACCGCCGCAATGCAACAGCGCTAATCCTCACGTGAACGATACTTTAGATACGATGAGAGGTGGCGATGCAGTAACCGAGTCGACTTCTTCGCCAAATCCGCGCACCAACATTTAATTCACCCAACGTTTCCAAAACCTCCCAAGTCTCCGGGTAAATTCAATTGAATTTCAAATCTCTTACGAATGAAAGAAACACTATTGTCACCGGTTCTTGTTCGAATAAGAATGTATATATCGTTGGAAAATAATTTATCGTTAAAAAAATGTAACACTACTTTCAAAAAAGTATGTCGTTGTTTCAGATACATCGCTATTTTCTAGTTGAAAACTAAGTCTAACTTTGAGCACTCACTTATAATCTACCTTATTGAGGACAGCTTTTTTGCGCAACGCTAATTATAAACTGCCTCTCGATTTTTACATTAAATATGAAGTATTTCCCGACTGAACGGAAGTTTCAAATAACTTCGAGATTTATAAAAGTAAATCCTACGTAATACGAAAAAGATATTTAAAAAAATGAAAATAATTAAAAGAACCGAAGAAGTATCCTTCTTATTAGAGATAATATAAGTATATGAGATAAAAATAAAAAATAATATAAACATCTAGAAAATATTATTTGTTTTATTAATAAGAGATTGATCTATTATTTGTTTTTAATACAAATTCTATTATTGAAATAGAGTCATACATGTTAGAGTAGTAACTGCTACAGTGCAATATGTCATACCATTTTTCTAGCAGAAGTTCTTCTACAATTGCTTAAGATATTGGAAGAGAAAATCTATTTCTTACTCTGATCTTCAAAACTACAAATAATTCGATTGCATTGGCTAGGAAAAATGTTGAAGTTTTGGATAATACAGCATGATTTTAGAAAATAAAATGAGAAGTAAATTTTGTCTTTCAATATTATATTTATATAAGCAATTGAAAGATGTTCTACTAAAAGAATAGTACAAGATTCAAGCACTGTATAATTCCATTTCAACAATGATAGAATGGGTATTAAAATCAAACGATAAGTCAATTTCTCATTATAAATAAATAATGTATTATAAATATTAAGAAAACCATAAATAGTGCATGTCGCAGGTATTAATATTATTTTGTCTATCCTTTGTGTATAGGATGCTTTGGAAAATCGCTAATAATTTTGTAGATAATTAAACGCGTCTGAGATGCCGCGTGAGTATCGAATAAGAAAGTGTAAACGTTTTTTAACAAACACAAAAGATTACCCTAACAAAAGATACTCGGCGGTTTGCGGATGTGAGAATCTCTGGTACACGATCTCCAGTATACAATTCATAAAGTGTTTACAGGATTTTCACGGCCAGATGATAACTGTATAAGTGGATTTATCCTGGCAATAGTAGATTTATTCGGATTTGCACTCATGTACTCTATCCCCGCGAGTGCTTTCGCGGTATGCAGCGAAATCTAGTGCGGGCAAGGGAGATTCATCGCTCGGTACGATGTGGGGTGAACGACTCCCCACTGGCTGACCCTATTTCCGCCGCAACCCTTTATTCTTATATCTCGCCCTGGAACAGTCAATTTGCGATCTCGCGCAATCCGACACGACTCATGAGATTATATAACGTAAAGTATGCTAATTTTACGAGCGATTTCTGCAGTATGACAATGCGATCAATACGACGTTTCTGTTTTCGCAAAGACAATATTATTATCTTTTTAAACGATATTCCCTGTACCTTTCGCACGTGTACTTTAAGAATCGAACAGTCAGGAAAAATTTCGAGAGTAGTAAAAAATACATACATCGCTGTGTTACATATATTGTGAACTTTAGTTCGTTCCCTTTAGAAGGCACGTTTTTCGCGTTTAACCGCGACTGACATAACTTGCGGACGGTGGCTATAAGGTTGCAATTTAAAGAGAATGTTCAAAACGCATCTGCGGCATCCGTGCAGAAACTCCACGGGCTCTTCGCACCGTGCGACACCTTCTCGGTGTCCGATACGCCCGAGAGTAATTCCTTTTTTTTTTCTCTTTCTCTCCTGTAAAGTTCTTGTTCGTGCCTCCCGAACACGCCCGCGTTCA
>NW_017306018.1:2228529-2229079 GCF_001594115.1 Trachymyrmex septentrionalis | reverse complement strand
CTTTTTTTTTCTCTTTCTCTCCTGTAAAGTTCTTGTTCGTGCGTCCCGAACACGCCCGCGTTCGAACGGTCGCAGAAACGTGGCTTTACAGAATCGTAATTCTCACGATCAATGCAGTTTGCAGCGGTAGCTGTAAAGAAAGTACTTACGTCGCCCTTTTCCGGCACGTATTTGGCCAGCCAGCCCCACATGATGCCGAATCCCAGACCGCCGATAATCGAGATGGGCCCCTGAAGGATTTGGTACCACAACGCATCATGAGAAAACATGACGCTCTTCACGATACTGAAAACAGCGACGGATATCGCATCATCGATTCCTGATATCGCGATGATCAGAGTCGGAATACCCTAGAAATTCATCACAGGCTCGTTAAGAAAATTACTCTCATACATGAAAATTGTATTTTTGTGTGTTAACTTATACATACATACATTATACACACTGACGAAAAATTTAAATCCTAATACATATTTCTTTGAATAGTACTAAGTAAACATTTACTTATAGTAAATAAATATTTACTTAATAAAAATAATAGTTAAATCAT
>NW_017306018.1:2217596-2228429 GCF_001594115.1 Trachymyrmex septentrionalis | reverse complement strand
TATATATATATATATATATATATATATATAATAAATTTATTATTTAATACATATATATATAAATATATATAAATATATATAATATATCACTAAAATGGGATTGACACGATAATGACAACGCTAAAACGTAACGAATCTAATGACAATGCGTGTAAACAGAAAACATGATTGGAAAAGTCAGATTCTGATATCGAGCGATATTAATACCCTTTCATAACAAATTACATTATGCATAATGTAAAGAGAGTCACAAATAGGCAATGGTCATTTACCGATTCATTAATAATGCAAATATATTTAGAACTTAATATTTAGCTCCGTGACGTTATATTATTCAACGTATAATCTTCATATAACATTAATGGCACCGCGGAGATATTTCCGTGAAACAGTTATGTAAAAAATAACAAACTGAGAAAGAGAGCATATACCAAACAATTTTCAAAGTGTTCATCTTAAGATACGAGATTTGGTTTACATGTAGTTTAATGAGAATTTTTTATCGCCACACTTGTGGAACGAACAGAACAGATTTCGAGCGACTTGAAAGTGATTAAGAAACGCCTGCACGAACGTACGATAGACCAAAAAGAATCTTCTTCCGGAAGTAAGACGGGCGATAGAGCGATGCCGGAGGCTAACGAAAAAGAAAAGCTACAAAGAGACAAGAAAAATCAGCTCTTTCTAACTCGGTGTTCATTAGAACGAATAAAACTTTTCCGTTCTCTTATTTGTAATGACACAGTTTCGGAGATTGTTCGGTACACTGTTGTTTCATTTTACAGACAACGATGTTTTGCGTTAGCGACTTTTAAACAGAATGAATAATAAACGGCAAAAAACAAAAAAAAAATAGAGAAAAAAATACTCAGATTCTATTTATTTATTGATATTCTTCATTTATTCAGTTATATTCAATATTCTTCATTTAATTGTAACTTGAAAAGGATTCGTTGAAATTAATATGACACAATATCATGCATTGTATAATTTCAGATATAATAATATGAATGAGTGAAACTCATATATCCCCTCCCATTCATTCTGTAAGTAAATGATATATAGTTTAAATCTTGAAAGCAATCCATCCGAAAAGCTCCTAAAGAATGCCCGAGATGTTGTCGGTCGACCTAGAAAAGTAATCCGCGGGAGAAAATCAAGATATTTAAGGTCTTACGAAACAAAGACTCTAGGTCTGAAAGAGAGTCGAAGGGAAAGAGAGAAACCAGACAAAGCGCTGTTGAGGATGGTCGACGACACTCGAGCACGATCCTGGCGTAGGCCCGGGCAGTGTTATCGGTGTCACGATAGCTCGTTCGAGGATTTAAGTCCTCCGGCTATCGTGATTCTTAGAGTTGGACTACTTATATGAGGAGTGAGAGAAAGAAAGAGAAAGGGAGGGGAGAGGATAGACAGAGGATGAGTACGCCTAAAGCGTCCACAATGAGATTTTAAGGTGTAAATTTAAGCTTTAAATTTTAAGCTATAAGAAATAACCGTTATTCATTAGAATTGCCATCCGTCCTCTTTTTCTGACACCGTCTCTCTTTTTTAGGGAAGGACAGATTTTCTAAAGGCGTCTTGAGAGTAATTATGTTTCTTTAGAAAATTTTCTAAATATTTTGCTTTCACTTCTCTTGTGCTACTTTGTAATCCCAACAGCCACGCGATCGCAATTAATATTAAAATGAATTTTTGACTTACGATGTAGAATTGCAAAGTAAAATTAGTAGTCTAAACTATTTTTGATTAATGTGTATGAATTCTTTAATATACTTTATATTTGTGTATTTATTTATTTACGATTATTTTATTTATTTGTGGATATTTCAAAAATATCAACAAAAAACACGTGGATACATTCTAAACTTGTAAATGAAACTTTTTATTTTAAACAGAAACATTTTGTATTTATTTTTTCTAGTACAAAATTGCTCTTTGCGCTAAATGCTAATAAACATTCAAATGTGAAATAATTATTCATTGATTGTTCTGATCAACTTTGTCAACTTACACGCATTTTTGTAAACATTAGAGGTTGTAAGCAAAATGGAATTTTTGCTCTGCAAGTTTTAATTTTGAAAATTTTCATGTGATTACACTGGCAACTTTATCAATCATAATCGGTTTTTCCCTTCACGTCCGACTATGATTGATTAATTTCTTATGACTCAAAGCTCAAGTTTTTTTACTAATTTAAAATCTCATTATAGACGCTGTTTAATAGATCGCGGCTCGAGATCAGCTCCCTTCCGTTTCCCTACGAGTTCGCGTCCCGTGGGTACCAGCGGATGCTCGCTGGAAATAAGGATGCTCGTGAGCTTGCACAACCACGATCGGTCAACGTCTGAGGTTTTCCATTCGCGACGCGATAAGAATCCTCGATCTCGCGGCTGGCGAGTATCAGGGGCACTGGCCGCGGATCAACGTCACGCCGAGACCGTCTTCCTCCTCCGATCGCCTTACATTACGTTCCGCTAAATGAAGAAGTATCATCTAGATCTTTCGGCTCATGAATATCACATTCGCCGCAATGGTCTTTGTACTCTTCAAGTATCTTCCGCTCCATTTTCCAAGCTTGAATTATTTAACTCCGGTTACGTTTTCCCTCCGTTTCGTCTTCATCCCGCTGCGCAGGCCTCGACCCCACCACATCACGCCGAACCGCCCTTTACACCGCTGCTACGCATCCCGAGTGTTTTGCAAATTCGCGTGATCCTCCGGGTGGTCTTCCGACACGCTCGGTAATTAGATCGGGGAGGAAAGTCACGTACGATTGCGTGCAGCGGAACGCCCTAAGAACGGCCAGACCGGCCGAAAAATCTTGATTTGGCGATTCGCGGAGCGCAGCATGCGAAATATCGTGCCACACGTATTTGCGAAATCGGTTCGCCAAGAACGATATTCCGCCTCGGCTAAAACATTTCATGGTTATCGCGTTGGCGCATAACGAAAGAAATTTAATTACTCTCGCGTTGCGTTCATTAACATGGAAACTCCTCTAATACGTTAATGTCGAGCGCGTCAAACCTAGCGGCCGTATATGCCCTGCTGTATAAATTCGCTTTCCAGGGATATATTCGATTAATATAAAACATGAACCACGGTGTAATCCAATTACTCGGGCAATTACGATTAAATATTAACTTAATGACATTCGCGATAACCATCATCTGCCATCCACGTCATGTACGTAATACTTTTCTGCGTATACTTTTCTAAACGCTTCTAGAGAGCGCTCTGTCCTTTTCAATATTTCCTTTTCGCATAAATTTTTTCATCGCAGACAACCAGCAGAATTATAATTACGTTCGCGGAACACATACAGATATGACGGGAAAATGTATCGCTATATATTGTAAGATCGTGGAAAAAGAGACCGGTGATAGTCGGTGCGTCGATAAACGTCTTCGGATGGTAGTAAATCTCAATTATTCTTAAGGGAAAATTATGTTAACTCGCGCCATTTATCATCCGCTTAAAATCTAGATCTAGTATAAATCTACTTTACTACCTAATGCGCGGAAGTCGGGTGAAATTAGTTCCAGAAGACTTATGATCCGTTCTTACGAATGAAAGACGAGAAGATTTCGCAATGGGTGAATATTCAAATATTCCAACAAAGGACCGGAGAATAAGTGGCCTTACCTTGGCAACTCCGTAGCCCTTTGCACGTAGCCTGAAGAGGCAAGACACCACGACGGCTGGTGAAACGGCTGCTATGACGCTTCCAAGGAGGAAACCCCATACCCATGGTAAATCCAAGAGGTATTTCGTCAACACGGCAACCACTACAGTTTCCACCACCCACGGTATCAAACCCAGCTTCGGTACGGTTACTTTTAACCTTTTCAGAGCGACCGGATCGAGATCCAAGCCTGCTTTGACAAGTATGATAACCAGGGAGATTTTCCTGCAAGGAAGAAAACAATGAAGAAAATATATAACTTGCTTCGGCGCGTGCACAGCATGGCAGGGAAGAATGATTTTGCTGAAGTATTAAAAATTTAACTAGATTCACGCACACACACACACACACACACACACACACATAGAGAGAGAGAGAGAGAGAGAGAGAGATCTGAAGATAATTTCGTTAGACTATCAAAATATGGAGGACTCTCAAATTGGTCGGTACAATATTAAAACTTTTCGCTCATTATGCTTGAACGTTCTACATAATTATTTCTGATAAACCGACAAAATTATTTTCAGATCTGTACACTGGCGGATTTAGAAATTTATCAAGGAGGGAAAGGCATACATGAATTAAACGAAATTATTTTTAAGTCAGATATGAAAAGATAGAATATTTAAATTATTATTGATATAAGAAGTATTATTTAAATGTATAATTCATAAAGCGTTTTACTTGAAATTAACACAAAAAAAGAATGATATAATCTATGTATATTCTTTTATACCCGTAAGTTTCTTAAAATTGAAGAATATTTTTGGGATAAAAAAATTAATTAAGCATTTCAGTAATATTTTTAAATATTTTTAAAAGAAAAAAAAAACTCCAAAAAGGGATATGACCCTATGACCTTTTCCAATAGATATGTATCTGTCTATTCATAAATTTATAGATATTCCAGCAAATCCTTTCCGTGTAATTCGAAGCATTAATAGCTCGGTTATCGCGGAAATCTCTTCCTTCGCAAAAGTAGTTAGAAATAAAACGACGTTCTATGCATAGTCTTGACCAATGCATATTTTCAAGTTCGACACAACGTTCAAGGAAAGAAGTTAACCAACTACTTTACGTAGCGAGCGAGGAGGAGGAAAAGAGAAAGGACGCGTTCCTTTCTGCAATTCGTATATCTTCCGAGGCCTCGCATCCGCGAATCGAGGATGCACGAGGACAAAAGTTTGTGCGGCGCGGACACGCGCCGTGTCGCGGAGCTTACAATGAAAATTCAGGTACGAGCGATCGTTGAAGCCCCGGTTGTCTCGAACTTTCGAAAACCCGTTTAGGAAAGGCACACCCTCGGAAACTTATCCTATTACGAGTTTCTCCCGACGAGAGAAAGGTTTACGAAGTCGCTGCACGGGCGAGCCGTGCATTTTGTACGGCATGACGTCGCGCGCGTCGCGTCGCCTTTCGATCGCAGAGAGAAGCGTCGAATTTACACCGACACACAATGTAGTGCATCTCCCTTTCTCTCTCCTTTTCTCTCTCTCTCTCTCTCTCTCTCTCTTCCTCACAATATTCTATTATTAATTATTTCCGCATATAGATATAATATTCTCCATACTGAAAAAACGATGTGTGTGTTTCGCGGATCTTAACGCCGCGCGTGGGTTTTTCATTTAATTATAATTATTTAAAAGCAAAAAAGAATCACTCGTGGAAGTATTAGCATCGTTATTATATACATTGTGTTGTTACAATAATATACGCTGAAATAAAACAGCGCAGTCTCTCAGCCGTGTGTTTCAGTTTGGAACGGATAATTGTCTTTTCACATAATTTAGAACATGCGGGCAACCAAAGATTCGTTTTTCAATTAAAGCATGATTGTTGAGAAAGATTGTTGTGTGTTAATTTAATTACTCTTCTGGTAGCGGAAGAATTAATTCCCGTCGGTTTATCAGTCGCTTTAACGATGCGGGAAGACCGCAAGTAATAAAAATATATAATCGAGACGAATATATACGTTGATAGTAAACTGTACATCGGAGGGATCGCGATAATTGGTAATATCGAATACGTTTGCATAGCATTTCATGAAGCACGAAATGCCCATCTCGATGTTTGCTTAATTGTCATGTAATATAACGTGGCCATGCGCCGAACGTACGAAACATTTGGGCGATCCGTATGACTTCATGATTATGTAAACGAAAATGAATATTTAATTATATAGACATAATTCAGTAGGACGCGGGTGTGTCCACGCTGATGTTTCATTTAAATTGCAAAGCGTATTGTTTTGACGCGTTGGACGTCGAATTAACATGTGAAAATTTTGATCTTCAGTCTTTAGGCTTTCGGCGTATCCACCTAATTTCCAGAGTAGAGTTTCCTCCCAACAAGATTCTGCATTACGCAAACAATTATTGCCACAACCTTCCGGCCGATGAATCTTTCCGCATCGATCAAATCTTCTTGATCATCAAAGAATTAATAAATTCCGAACAATTGTGGTGATCCGCAATCTACTATCATCTACTACTATCTACTACTACGTTCATCACTCTGGTTTTCCTTGCAGATTAAAAGTGATCTTGCCTCGAAGGCGACTCGATAATCACGTGCCGTGTAATTTACGATCGACATCCGTGTAAGTAAACGAGCGTGCAGTTAACGGAATACTCGCGCTACATCGCGACGGTCTTAGAAGGATTTTGCAAAAAGGTGAAGCTAACAAAAGTTTTACGATTTTTTCCATTACATCCACTACTGAGAGGAGTAACAGCGTGGTAAAACATCTTTATACATTATGTAATAATCCGAATATATAAAAATAAATTTTACATTGTATTATAATACAACGTTTAGTACCTGTATTTATGAATGTAAACAGGTACAGTTTTTTATTTGTGAAATAACAATTTTCTCTGGGGAAGAATGTATAAAATGGTAACCTTTCGTCGCCGTTGCACTGAACGGAAAAAGCGGAAAGCTGAATAATTGTATCCGTAACGAATATCGCACTTCAACATCGCGAGATCAAAGGAACTTTTTTTTTGCACAAACTGGAAATATCTGGAAGGACACTTTCCAGCGAGTCTCGCGTAAATTGTGTCCGGGGAATGCCGTACGCGTGTGTCGCGAGGATATTTACGGGGGACTCGCGCTCGTACGTCTTATCGACGTGGAAACGTGAGAGTCTCTTGAGAGCGAAAAAATTCGCGAAGAAACGCGACTCGCATTACTGAGATATTGCGACGAACAGAAAGTTTTTCGTTCGACTAAATGAAAGAGATGACTGTGAGAAAAAATTCTTTTTTTCACGCTCAATTGAGAAATGTTCAGTTGAAGTATAAAGAAAACTAATATTTTTATCATGGGATAGGACTTTTTTTTGTCCATTCCGCGATAATATTCATGTTTCTTTCAGTACATTACATTATTGATTATCTAAAAGTGCTTGTGTGCTCTCAAGCAGTAATCATGATTGTACAATGTAATTACAAGCGTACCTACAAAGAGACATTGTTTGCTATCGTAAATTTTCGTATTACTTTACAGTCGAAACCGACGGAATAGTCTCTCGCCCTACAAGACTTCTCGCGCTACTACGCCATAAAGTTTCGAATGTGTTCTTATTAAAAGACATTCTTGAAATCCTATAAACTCGCGCGGTAGTAATATTCTAATAATTGGAAAATTGAATTGTGCGAGCCTCGACATAATTTCAAGTTGTACCGAAAAACAAATAGATTACGTAACGGTTTACGCTCGTCCTAATTCGCAGCTATGCCATTTCGGTCATTTCCTAATAACTGACTGAATAAATTACACATGTCAATAAGCGCCTGACCGCAGTTTGATCACTTTATTAGTCTTGCAGTCGATGTGGACCGCGGCTTCTGGGGATGTTTATGTGGGCATACAGTGATAGTATGCCCTAGATAGTTTCGCCTGAGCGAACGTGTATGTAAATCGCTTACAACGCGCGGCCTATGTTTACTCGTATTTAGCTGTATTTAGCTTAGGTGTATCTTCCACGATCTTCCAACGACCCGCGTAAACGCCCGCTAAAACTAGTGTTACGTTTAACCATCGCGTGTGACAAAGCGTCCTGTCGACGGTCCCATCGAAAACATGACTATCCGTCGTTAGCTCAATGTGTTCGCGAAGCGAACGTGTAGTGCGAAAGCTCAAGAGACAATCTTCAAGATTAAGACGACTTATAGAAATCCTGATAACGTCGTTTCGCAGTGTCAATTGCTTTAATACCTTCACATTAACCTTGGCATTATCTTCCAACTATAATGAATAATGAACTAAAAGTTGACATGCAAAGTCACGTGGAATAAACGTGACAGATGAGCTATTAAAGGCATCGTTAATGGGAAACTTATGACCGACGTCGCGTCTGGTTTTTTTTCAGCATATAATAAAATGTCCATTCTTCGATAATGCCTCTAAATGCAATTTTTCGTGCCATAATGCCAACGTTTATTAAATCATCTTCATTTTTAAAAATTATCGTTAAATTCATAATTGCATAATTTTGCGACTCTGTAATTCATACGCTTTAAACGAGATCTCATTTAACATGTTATTAAAAATTACATTATCCGTGTAAACTTATCGTGCGATACTTATCAATAAATCTGTACCGATAATAAATTAAATCGACAGATTACAGAGATATCTCCGATAACTTCGGAATTAACTCATATGATAATAAATACTTATTGCTAAAGCTTTTCACAAGTATGTAAGAATTTTTTTCAGTTTTTTTTTTATACCTGTCTGGAACGTACAATTTAAAAATCTACTGAAGTTTAAAGACCCAGGTTTGCAGGACAAAGGGTGAAAATTTCATGTTGCCGACGGATTAACGTCCGAAAAAACGTACTCGTTGATACAACATACGAAATGTGTTACAAATGTAATTTATAATTTTTATTATGAGAACCGAGAGAAGTAAATTGGCTGACTTTTAAAAAAATCTAACCAGTTGTTATTTGAAGTTTTTGTAAAATTTATATAAAAAGGCTTGCAACTTCACAAAGTGAACAGCTATAAACTGAATATAAAAAGGAATTTCATTTTTTTTAAATGAAACAGCAATATTTCGTGATTGCCAATAACCGATAAAGTCGTTGCGTCGATTAAATTCCTAGCAAAGCCGGGTATAGTGTTTCAATAGTGTTTCAATAATCCATGGCTCGCCAGCATTAACAATTCTAGCTGTGCTTCTCCGTCATTAGTAAGCTATTCAAGTTATAAGGCGAATTTGACCAATCGAAAGGATGATGATTGAGCAAATTCTGACACAATTGCGAGAAATCTATTTCGAAACGGAAGGAATAGAAATCTTGGTCAGCCATGATCGACGATAATCGATGTAATAGTGATAATTACTATCATTCTGTATTAATGGAATCGTTTATTACATCCTTTAACTTCGCGTTATTATATATGAAATATTTCACAGACCGTTTCTCAATAAAGGATCAAACTCGACATATTCTTCTTCGAGCATTAATTCGTAATATATGTTCGTGGTAACTTAGTATCGTATGACGAAAATTTAATAGAATCTAATGTTACTTGCAAAGTAATATATCTCAAATATATGCATGGATTAATAAGTTATAATCCTATAGCAAACTAGTTCTAAAGATGGAGACAAAGTTGAGTATTTCGTCAACTTCGATAATGATATCGTGATGACATCGATCAGTGCAAAAAAGTGGGTCAAGTACACGCGCGGAAAGTTAAGGATTAATTTGCATACTTTTCTTATCTAAACGCACCTCATTGTAATTTTAATTTTATATTAACATAAACGAATTATACTGCAGCAAGCTTGGATACGCTTTATCCTTTCTTTCTTTCTTTCTTTCTTTCTTTTTTTTTCTGAGAACGTGCGGCAAACTCCTGAGATCAAAGACTAACGCAGCCTGCGTAAGATTATGAATATATCCTTCTATCGTAAAATATGGTGAAATCTTGAAGAGTCACCGCACGCGAGGAGAAGACAACTGATTGTGGGAAACTCAGCGGATCTTATCCGACCCTTTTGTCAACGACATTCGTTAGCGAGGATGCAGCTTGAATTTGATTGCCGCTAAAGCCGCACTTGTTATGCCGTGCATAGAACCGTCGTCGTGCGTGTTCATGGCGAATCACAGTTGTTAGACCTCGACCTTAAAAAGCGACCACCTTGCGATTACGATAAGTTGATCGTTACCTCGAACATTTTCAAGGAACCTTCAAGTAATCGTCATCATGTCATCGTCGTCGTTGTCAATAATGACATGTTTTTCAAATAATGACACGAGTAGAAATAACGATAATTCGCAATAAACAAGCAACTTAATCGGTTCCACTTCGAGTTTACGTAAGAACTTAATCCAATAAGAGTTCTTTATGCTTTCTTATTATTTCTATCCTTCGCTTATCAAATAAAATCCGATGCGCGTTTTGAAATGGCGATTGATTCTATTCAAAACTAAGTAGATTATAATTGTAGAATAGTAAACTTTTTAACATTTTTAATAAAAATAAGAAAGTTTTCACAGAAAGTTTTTTTATTTTTTGATTTTTATATCTCACAAGAGAGACACCACGATCAAATTTCATTAGTTTATCATCCGAAGGAGATTTATGTTAATATTTTCAAAAACAACATATCGAATATATAAAGACTCACCAGATTAAAACTCAGATAAAACAAAAGACTACAAGCCAAGCTAAGTTTTCATGTCTGCTCATATAACAATGAAACTGTATTACATAAAGTATATCATGATAATAATATGTAAATCATGACAAACGTCAATCTTTATTAAATCATCTTCATTGTTAGAATAATAAAATAATAAGGTTATAAAATGTGACATAATATTCTAATTACAATAATTGTTGTAGATACAATGTTGTTTGTAAATAAAATGTTACAAAAAAATCTAACTTGACTGATAGTCGTTTAGTGTTTAAGTTATAATTTTACTTTTTCGAAAACATCGTCTTTCAGATAATTGCCACGTTTTTTACCTTCAAAATGTTCATCTTTTATCTCTTTCAAGTCTGAGACTTACAAATTTTATTACGAATTTTTCATCGAGATGATCTTTTTTTCCACTTTAGAGTTAAGTAAATTTTTAAATAATTTTTTACAATAGTTATTAATTACTTAAACAATT
>NW_017306018.1:2215299-2217496 GCF_001594115.1 Trachymyrmex septentrionalis | reverse complement strand
ATATATAATAAATCTAAATTAAATTTTATAATATACTTATAAAGTGCACAAAGTTAGTAATCTTATAAATTAATATCCTTTTATGCAATCACCACTATTGAAATATTAATTTCTAAATTAAATTAAAGAAATTGTTGCTGATATCTGACGATTTTTGCTAACATGTTGAAAACTTTTTTTCATTTCAACTGAAAATAACCAGATATTCGGCAAGAATTTCACATCAATGATGTTCTTTGATGAACACTTCATAGAAGCAAACTCACCGTAGAACAGAGACCACCGATGTATATTGTCCTTCGATCTTGACGAGCCCGACATTTTGCAATATTAAACCAGTAATCAGCATACCAATCAAGGCCGGTAGGGTGGTCAAAGAGAACAACCAACCTCCGAAATACGCGGCGATGCACACAGTGGCCAATCCGAATAGCTGACCACCTGGGGCAGCGTCATTGCCGATTATCGAGTAGATGACACCCCAGAGCAACAGACCCAAAAGAAAGAGGCATACAATTCGAGCGAATTTTCTGTACGTTGGACAGAACGGCTGTGGGCATGCTTTCCTCCATCCCGGTGGTTCCCACGATGGCGTGTCGTCGAGACCGTGACATCGCGCGCAAAATAGATACAGCCACGATCTGGAATAGACATAAACCAGGAGAAGAGCATAAAAATGCGACGGAATATTACATTAAAATTAGATAATAATATTCTTTTCGCTTGTTTTTTTTTTAGGCGATTTCTAATTTCTAATTCGGGGATCAACGGTTTCAACATATTTTTGTTTGTTTCAAACATATTATTGAAAACAATTAATGTCTAAGCAAAATATTCAGTAGTGTTTTAAAATTAATTTTTAAACAAAAATAATTATCTATAAATAGTAGAATTACCTAATGGAAATGAATCAGCATGGAATGCATGCAATAGATATCGCGTAAACGTAAAGGAAAACGATCGTCTACTTTTGATAAGAATAAAGATAAGAGTAAATGCGAAACAAATGAAAAAAACCAATTTGTTTCTACAATTACATACTATCAGTCCTGGGAAAAATTCAACAGAATTATTTATTTAAAGGATGTAAAAAGAATATTTAACTTTATTTTAAAAATCTATATAAAATTACTAATACATTTTATTTAAACTATATAATTATATGTATTACATTACACATTATGTCGTTTGCAACAACAAATCCAAACCTTCTGTATAAAATCGTATTTTTCAATAGTATTTTAAATTTTATAATATTGCATTATAAATTTTGTATGATAATTTTATACAAAACAAACATTTTGTGCATTTTTTAGAGAACAAAATTAAATTGCTTCCAATTTAAAACAATATATTGATATGTATTGAAATTTAAAATAACAATATACTAACTTGTCACAATAACTGAATAATATATAAAATAAATATAAATAACATATTTTATCAGAAAAATCTCAATTAAAACAAAAATATTTTTTAATTATATGAACAAAATATTTAGTATTTTTAACAGAAATGTTAAATTGATAAATAAAAATCGCGTTAAGTTGTCGTGTAATGTAATCTTCATTTAATATATTGTTGTATTACATTCGCTCAGAACAAGTTTGTTTGGATTAATGTCTTCAAGTACGAGCGTCAATAACTTCAATCTACTCTGCAGTATCTACTGGTTTATCTGCAAAGATAATTTGTAACTGTTAAACTAACTTAGATTTCAATGTGATACTAACGATTATTACAGTTATGTGTAATATTTGACTGTATGCCATTGTCGAGCAATGTAATGGTTAATTTGGTGTGTAGCTTTACATGGCAGTATATTAAAGTTCATTACATTGCATTATGTTACGCATAATAATAATTTCGGGTTAATAAATTCATTATACAATAGAAAGTGTATACATCATAATTTATGTCATACTCATTTAGTCATAAAAAATTAATAATTTATGAACTATAATCAATAATTTATTTGCTGTACATTTCGAGGAAAATACTCTTTCGTATTTATACTCCATTATTCTGTTTATCTGCGCATGACTGTGTAATTGGACTCCCAATTAATTTCTTGCTATCAAATAAATTTTATGCAAAATTGATGAGAAGAAATCATTGAAAAGAAAATACAATAATTCTGAAACACATTATATACTGCTTTATAGCAAATCGAAGAGCATCTTATATATATATATAT
>NW_017306018.1:2214619-2214965 GCF_001594115.1 Trachymyrmex septentrionalis | reverse complement strand
AAAGTGAGAAGAAAATTTTTCGTCTTTTTCAGCTCGTAGTTTTTGGTATGTAAAAATTATCAAACTCATATAAACTTAAAAAATGTGATAAGCTTTTAAAAGTAGAGATTTCAAGCTTTAAAACCCTTTTTTTAAATTTGAATTTCATTCATTATTGACGAAGATATTGTATATAAAACTTTGAGCTAAAAAATACGCGATGACTTTTTACTCAACCTAATATAAAGCTAGAATTATTCAAACAATGACGTAACGTTACAGATAGATAGAGCTGCCAAATTATGTTTTAAAACTACTCGAATAATGCAATCTTTATATTAAAAGATACATACATATATGTATAAAT
>NW_017306018.1:2198193-2214519 GCF_001594115.1 Trachymyrmex septentrionalis | reverse complement strand
GTGTGTGTGTGTGTGTGTGTGTGTGTGTGTGTGTGTGTGTGTGTGTGTGTGTGTGTGTAAAATGTTTATATTAAAAAATCTTTATATTAAAAAAGTAAGTCATATTTTTACGAGAAAATATCTTGTTTGAAAATCTACATAACTTGTTCAAAATGACTACGCCCTCGGGAAGCAGACAAGAGAAGACCTTTAAATTTTTATGTAGATAACTGCTATCAAAAAAATAAAAATATAGGCCATAAACGAACCATAGAATAATTCATGATGTTGGATGTATTATACAAATAGTTTTGTCAGCAATTTGAGATACTTAAAAATCAATCATAAATAAATAAATCAACACATTTTTTTTGAACTTTGAATTATGCGTGACACAAAAAGATTTATATGACGTATTTGATTTATACGATATTCAAGATTATTAAAAATATTGCAAAAGTTCTAAAAATTATTTTCTCTCTCAATAAATTACGTACACTCTTTTAATAAATACAGTACTCTCAATAAATTACAGGTTATCCACATTAAATAATTTTATCACTGAGAGAAACGTTACGAAAGCAAGAATGATGACGAATAAAATCAGAAAAGAATTCATTTTATCGATCTCTTGGAGCGGTTTCGATAAGCAACAAAATGCTTTGTGTCAATCGAAATACGTACACTATTATTTGCAATCTGAATTAAAATCTAGCTAAATTCTGAGCTGAAATTTCACCCGGTAAAATTGAATGTAAAGAAGTCACATTTAATTTGCAACGGTATGACAAAAAGAAGCCATATTGTAAACATAGCTTATTGTCACCCATTATCGAGGAGATGTTTACTTTCATCGCAACGTGACTTATTATCACTAACCGTGCAAGTAAATATATTTTCGAACGTCGTACACTCGCACTGTTTGCATAGTTGTCTTTTTCAAATAAAACGATTATGGACTTATCGCTCTGATATGATCAAGAAAAATATTAATAATAAAAAACGTTTAATCTAGGTCAATCTGAATCTTAACAAAAAATGATCCAGACGTGCTTATCATCTCGGAAGTGTCGACAAATAGACTTTGCGGAGCTTACCGAGAGATAATCGGGTCTCACCTCTTGAGTTCCTCGGAATACTCGATTTTGTCTCTGATTGAGCTGGAGAGGCTATACGCCGATTTCTTTCTGTTACCATTGATCCTGCCGTTCTCCAGATCAAATTTATACTGCGGAATATTCTCCACGCTGTCGCAATGGCTACCGTGATGCAGGATCGACTTCCGCCTGCCCTGATCTGAATTGTGTTCCGAATCCGCGCTGATGCGCCGGTGATGCTCAAAGGCAAGATTATCAAGCCCGACGACTTGGTCGCTGATCGACACTCGTCTCTTCGCGAGTTCCTCGCTGGGTTTATTCGTTCTACCGCTCATCTCGACGTCCATTTTTCACGACCGATTATCGATAAAAATTCTCTGGCGGGACGTTAGCCGATAGTACGAATCCAGAAGTTCAGTCTTCTCCTCTTTGTACGCTGTATATTTTCTACTTTAATGTTCTTTAATATAAAATGCAGACCGCGCACGCGAATCAAGCGATCACTAGGTCCTCTCACCTACCCGAGAAGATGACAAATCTCGGTAAACGGATTCGCCTCCTCGTATTGGGTCTGTCAAACTGCGGTGCACCTGTCGATGGTGGATTCACTCGCGGTATTGATTGTAATCGAGAAAGGCTGTAGTCGTGCGCGGTCGCTGAACGTACTGCGACTATCACGGATCACGCGTTCGCCGCGACAATCATTAACGGATGAGTCTCGTGACGAGATTTCGCCGCGAGACAGGGACGGGGACGGCAATCAGCGACGCTAATATGTTGCGACGATTGACGTCTTTGACACCTTGGCCCGCTTTTACCAGATCGCTTCTTCTGCCTGAGTATCTTCTCGACTACATCCAAGCGGAGCTTTGCTTTCCTCGTTAACGTTGACGTTAACAAGCGTTAGCGTTAACAAAGCGCCATTCTTAATACGGGACTATTTATCCACAAGATTAAACTTTTCTATTGACGTTATCCAAGAGTCGGCAAACCGACCAGATTCGGGTAGGATCAGTTCACGCGGCCGGTTGTTCACGTCGACGTGGAAATGCGCCGATCTCGGTCGCGCTCGGCGCAATTGGTGCGACCGGTGCATCTCGCATGCGTTTTATGCTTTAGCCTAATTTAGATTTTTAACGGAGTCCCCTTCGACCGGACAAAAAGACGAGTGCAACGAATGTATAGGTCGTCACGAGTCCGGCGCGAGTACGATGGCATGAATAACCAGCGACTAAAAGCGGCAATGCGACAGCAAGCGGTGGTGTTTATGCGGACGGGTAGTGGGGCTCGTAAAAAGTGCTCGAACCGCGGACGAATGAGCACGGACAGTCACGGCGGCCTGTGACGATAATTGTCGCGCAATGCACACAGGATGGGCACAGCTGACTACCTCATTGACGAAGCAGCAACGGTCCGCTGCGCTTCTGTCGCAGCTCGCGTCCATGTCTCACGGCACTGGCCGAATCCGGCATTGATCGACAGCTCGGGGCCTTATCCTCAAAAAATATCACGTACGAGGACACTACTCTCGAAAATGTTTGCGGTGGAAATCTAATTCGAAAGAGCGAGGAAGAGCGACAATTGTAAAAGAGAGTGGCTCAATTGTCAATTTCTAAGAGTGAGATTTCGTTCTTTAGAGTTAGATCCCACTTGAAAGATTTTAGAGAGCTGGGAAATCTATAATATATGTAACTTGTACTGCAGTATTTTTCGTACATTTTCGCGTGCGATAATTTTCGAGAGTAAGATCCCGAATTGAAAACTTCTATTGTCGCGCGCTGTTCCTGAATCCCGCGGAATCGTTGCGATCGAAAAACACGAGGGATAAACCCCCCCGGAAAGTTTCGAGCTCTCGAGGCATTAACGATGGATATTGCTCGAGTGTCATCTAGTTAGCGCACTAATTTTCATTTGCCCGATACTCCGCATCTGTCGACACAACTTTCGCAGTTTTCCCTCTCCGTTTCTCAAGAGGAGAGTTGCTTGGTACGAGCCCCGCATGAAGCACGGAAAAAAAAAGGGTGGGAAATTGCCTTGAATTAACCGCGGGTGTCACTAATAATTTACTACATCGCCGTATATCACACGCTGTAAGCATCACCGTCTATTATGTATCAAAGTGTTACGGAATTGAAATGGAATTTTTGATCCCGGGCTTATCCCTCGTCAGAACACATGACAGCTCGAAACGGTCTTTTGTGACAATTTTAGCAACGGTCGCTTATTTTAGTACCTCCAAAATGCTGGAGAACGATAAAAAACATGGACAACGCATCGACCTGCTATGCCCGAGCATTTACCTAAATCATAATGGAGCACATGAACGATACGTGCAATATGCAGTTGGAAAATTTAACACATTTCACATATCCCAACGACGCATTCAAATTTTTTAACTCGACACAAAATGTATGTGTGTTAGAAAGTAACACAAATATTATATTGTATGTTATAAAAAATTAACGCAAAAAATGTAACACTAACACAATTTGTAAGCAACAATATTTTTTTATCAAAATTAATATTTATAATATGTTAAGTTAACACATTTTATGTGAAAATTATCCAATTATCTTCAAATTTACAAAAAAAAAACCACATTTTATGTTATTTTTTCACTTACTCATAACTTACGTTATTTTAACACTAAAAGATGTTGAATATCAATTTATTATGAAATATTCAAATAACACAATCACATTATGTTAAATTAACACTTGGAAATATTAAAGATTCGATACATAAAATTTGAACAACGACTTGTGTAAATCATTTTTGACACAGAATGCTTTTTACTATGTAACGTTACGCTAGATCATCTATTTCGAAAGCGTCATCGTGACCACATAGCCTCAATCTCGGCCCACACTCAGTCTCAGTGCTCGCGATCTTTGATCTCTTCCGGGATGACCAATTCCCGGTATCATGATAATACTCGAGATTCAAATTAACAATTTTAATTGAGATTTGCATTCTTTATTGATTTTCTGGATTTTCCGCAATCGATGTTTCTCCGAATCGATTTAACTGAGAGAGAGAGAGAGAGAGAGAGAGAGAGAGAGAGAGAGAAGGTGGAAGAGCGCAGATATATAGTAGGATTGCCACAAAACTGAAAATCAAGTAAATATCAAGAAAATTGAAAATGATCAGGGAAATCAGAGAAAGTTAGAGAATTTTGCAAAACTGATTGAACAATTACAATTCTTGGTTTTAAAGAAATTTAACATGCGTACGTCACACTTACGTAATTTTGGACTATCAATTTATTGAATGAAACCGGTATCAGCAACATTAATCGTAATTTACATTGCTACGTTAAATTGCTTTCTCAATAAAATATTTGACGGTCCAAATCGGGATGAAAGTACAACAAAATTTCAAAATATTATTGAAAGCATATCGGAGAAAATCATGAAATTTTGTCTGGAAATCAGAGAAAAGTTACGGAATTTTAGGACGAGAAATTTGTGGCAATTTTGTATACGTACAAAATTGTCACAAATTCCTACAGGAACGAACGCGACACAACCGTTTGATCGTAATCACTCACAAAATGATCTGGTTATCCGTGGATCACCGACTGTATGTTCTGATCGACACGATTACTACACGATTACTCCTTCCTCTGTATCGATCCACTCTTCCTCGTCGATCCACATTATCATCTATTGATCGACCTGCGCATACAGTCTTTCTCTCTCTCTCTCTCTCTCTCTCTCTCTCTCTCTCTCTCTCTCTCTCTCTCTCTATCTATCTATCTATCTATCTCTATCTCTCTCTTTCTTGTCAATATTATTGTCACGCTTCGTTGTCGGTTGTTTGGTTGTACGATTGTACGTAACTCCATTTAGAACTCCATCCATCGGAATTCAATTTATGGACGTCTCCAATTCGGACCGATAAAATGAACTTCCGGACTACGCTGATGTTATACAAAACTTTAGTCTCCGAGAATGTAAAGATTGAAATAACGAAGCCGCAAATATCTCGTATCTCGTGGAACAAAAGATTTTTTAAGTACATTAGATATATTAATATAGTATATCATGAATTAACAATATAATTGTATAAACGGCAAGTATATTTCAATAATTTACTTTGAGATATGTAAACGCTATTATTTCGCTTCACTTTTACTCGTTAAACGCTCTGTAAGTTTATGAAGTTTAATTTTACATTAAAAACTAGCGAATTGAATCAGCGAAAGTCGAGTGAATAGAATTGAACTCTTAAAGCGTAGGAAATTGCAAATTTCTATTTTAATTTATTTCTCTTCTGGTAGATGGGAAAATACAGAAGGAAGGAGGAGCTCGCGATATAGACGGAGGAGGAAATGAAATATGCTGAAGAGATGGTTGGCCGTGGAATACGCATGCAGAAAACAGGAAGAATTTATAGCGGCTCTCCCGTGCTTATATTTATCGACAAAGTTCCGTCGTTAACAAGACATCACAATCAAGTTTAATGAACAAAAAGAGTGAATAGACGGAAGGTCGTAAAATCGTCGTTTAAGAGTGAAAATTCGTCAATACTAAACTTTAAAAAAATAAAAAACATATATATATAATAATCGTAAATATATCAAATGTGAAATTCAGTGAAGGTTTTATATTCTCTTTTATCATTCTTTATAATCATTATAACGTAACACGTAATATAATGTGTTTTATACAAAACATTATTATATATTTTATATTTTTATACATATTACATGTATCTTTTTGCGATTCATGCTCTTGAAAAATGTGCGCGAAAAACGAGATGGAATAATATCCACGTACAATGTGCTGACTAGTTTGTCGAAAGCATATCTTTTTGTGATAAATGGACAAAATAAATTTACCTTCCTCCTAGCTCCGTTGACACGTCATGAATCAAATTTCTACTAATGATGAAATCGTACGCTTCTCGGACACGCTTGCGGAAGTCGAGCATTGTCGTCCCTCGTTAAAGCAGCTGGCGTTCTTATACAGCTCCATGCGTCGTGTGTAGATAATGCTCTCGTCTCGTAATCTGCAATACTATTTAACCGATTAACGTGAATGGGTTTATATTTGATTTTTCGAGTAAATTTCCAGAAGTAAATCTCATAGGAAATTAATATATTATATTAGTCTTATTTAAGCAATTATACGCGTATATATAATAAGAGTGCTAAAAATTATGATTTTCAATTGACAATTGCGCAAACTTCTATCTATGAGATACTTGTGTACATTAAGAATGTGCCATTTTTACTATCTAAGTAACATTTTAAAAAATTGATCTATCAAGTAAAGGTTTTGCGAGTAAATCCCGCAAGTGATGATTACATTACATTTAAGCTACTACACGCGTATAATTAGAGCGCTCAAAGAATTATGGTTTTTAAATGGCAACTGCGTTGTAATGGCAAACTTCTATATAAAATTTATGAGCTATATTTATAAATATTAAGAATGTGCATTTTTATTCCCTGGATAATATTAGAAAAAATTGCTCTTTCATTAAATCAGTCTTTCAATAAATTCTCGTTAGTAAATTCCGTAAGTAACGATTACATTACGTTAGTCTAATTAGCAACTATGCGTACATTAAGAGCGTTCAAAACTTTTACAATTCAAACGGCAAAATATTTGTGAGATAAAACTTTTGAAATAATTGAGGTATGTATTAAGAATGTATCATTTATTTATTAGATAATATTAGAAAAAAGTGTCGACTTGAAATACTTTATAAACACTTCAACAATTCAGCTGTGCACACATGCACTTTTTTTTATCGAGATAATACAGCGCATTTTTTTGGTGTCATTTGTCCACGCTGCGGCTATTTAAAATAAAGAGATATCCAATGCTTCAATTACCCCACACAAGCTACGCAAAATTTGAGAACGGGAAATTAAAAGCGCTCGTGCTTCGCATAGCTTTTTCATTTGGCCGCGCAGAGAAAATCGCGAAAAATCCAGCGATGTGTTTCGTCCGGTGCAAGCGGCGTATCGCGATCCAATGTCGCTTTTACGTCCATCCGTTGGACATTCCGCGGCTGGCGAAGTTACGCGAGAAACGTCTACGTCCCTCAGAACAAGAGGTAGGAGGGATAGAAGTGGAGGTTGCACGAGAGACGAGGTCGAAGATGGGATTGGAATTGCAAATATCCCTCTTCTCCGTCTCTCCGAACTCTCCAGTCTCACCGATCTATCTCCACTTCTCTATCGACCATCCGCCCGCTCTGACCCCAGAACATGTACGAGGTACATATCGCCGAGCATGTTTTAAAGAATCTTTGCTGGACGACAAATCGTCAGATTTTCCAGGATTTAAATTTGTTACGGCTAAACTCCGACGCGAGTGCGCCACTCGAGTTTCTTATCGTTTACCCTCGAAAGGATTTTTCAAGATCCATTTTTATCCGTTGTAAATTCGATAACTTTAATCTCGATTTAATTTACTCTTTTCTAATTCTTAGAACTAGAAGAGAATAAAAAGTGAATTAAATGGAGATTAAAGTTAATCTACATGGGTAAAAAATAAAACATAAAGTAAGACGGAAGTTTCGTATTTCTTCAAGTTATAAATATAATTATACAGCTTCTCTAATAATTTAAAATGATCCAGAGTTTATAACGTCGAATACAATCTGAATTTGTTTAGTGTACATTAAATCCCTCCCCTCTCTCCAAACATTCCGAGATTTTCTTTATTTACATTGCGTGCATTCAAATTTGGCGCTCCTTTTGTTTTTCGCTTCGCCGACCTCGTGTTTCACGAAAATGATGAGGGAAAATAACGACAAGGCATGAACCGAGTGTGAGGACGCGACGAAGACGAGTTGCACGCGGAAAATGACCGCGCGGTACGCGCTGCGTCAAATTAGCTTAAAAGCCCCAGGGCAACACGGGGGTACTACAACGTATTCTGCGACACAGCCTGGCACACAATGTTCAACGCGGAGAGAAGCCCTATTCGCCCTCATATATCACCCGGAGATAAAAGGCTGCCAGACGACGACGGAAAGTATAGTGGTTTCGGCGACACGCCGGATAGGCGGTTCATTGCGCAGCTGCACCCTGTGCCCCGTAATAATTCGGCGGTAGAAACGAAGAGAAATTGTACGTCACGCCACTATCTATTTACTCTTCCCCGCTAAACAATGAAAATATGTCCTTCGAAATGCTTCCGTTCCGATTACAGAGTTTCATAAAGACGAAACTTTTAACCCTAATATCGCCCGCGAGATATTTTGTAAATTTTGCACGCGCGTGCTCGTGCAAAGCGCACAAGATCCTTTTCTTACGATAATTATACCTTTACCTCGATAAGAGTACAACGATATTAAAGATTCTTTTTCTCATAAACTGTTTGCGAGACATATTCTTTTTCTCGCAAACGCTTGTTATTTCTTCGGCATGTTAAGACAAATGGAAAATCGTTACGCTACCGAGATAGCGCAGTTATTCCAATTCGTAATAATCGAGAAGCGATTCATTTTGAGTTTATACATATATAAAACAACGGAAGGAGAGAAAGACAGCCGGAAAAGGAGAAAAAGTCAGAAAAATATTGCGCAATTGGCGCAGCCTCCCCCTCCTCCTCCTCCTCTTTCCAATACATCAAAATATATTTTTACACAGCCCCAGTCCATCTTTCTTACATTGCAGGGAGTTTTTATCGAGCGCTGATTATCGCTCGTCCCACTTTCGTGGAGCTTTTTACATTCCCGGCAACGCCGATATGACGGTCAAATGTCGTAGTTTTTGCAGTGATTCGGATAATATTGGCAACCTGTAAGAGCGAACGAAAAACCGTCCTCTGTTCTCGTTTTTGAATGGACTCGTACATCAATACAGTTCCGTTTTCTTGCCGGCGCAGCTCGAGCACCTCCATCGCTGTATCGACGTTAAACATCTTCTGTAAAAGCGTCTTTCGGATATACAATAAAGCCTCGAGCGAATCTGCTATCCCGCGGTGAATTACGAAATACATGTCCGTGATGGAAATTGCCATAACCGAAATGGAAATTATAATGGCTGTGCGGTTAGTTTGCATCGAATACGCGCGACATTTTAGCGTTTATCGTGACATTGCAAGGTTTCCCCGTTATTATTGCTACATGGTGGCATACATTGGTGGCACACGACAAGCCTAGAAGTTGGCCTTTTTCCTTCGTCTTCTTCATTCGTAAGCTTCGATACGTACGCATGGCCCGGCATAAATTCAGTACTGAATTTACTGAATTTGATTCTCCTTTCATATTATAGACGCTATCTTCACGTTATGCAAACACGCAAGCCAAATACTGCATTTACGTTTAAAAGCATCCGCGAAACTTTGTATCAAATTTACTTAACTAAAATCATTGCTAACCGTACGTTAAATATGCATCGGGAATATGAATAATCGTCCGTTGCATTATTCATATACGCGGCAGATTGTCTGCAGTCACAGTTTCAATGTATTTACGGACGAAGGGAATTTTTAAGAAAACTATATTACACGGTAAAAAGAATACGATGCAACTTCGATAACACGACTAGAATCTAGGTAAGTAATTCAAGGTGCAGCTGCTGCACCGTTGTACCCATACATAAACATCTTGGCGATAGAGACGAATGCTGGATGGAAGGACAGAAAAGAAATTGCGCGTTCCTTCGTCGAATGCCGGTTGATTTGCATCTGCGCGTTTATATATTAAGCCGGTATCGTAAAATACGACTTATAATTAAAATATTAATACACAAAGGCAGAATTTAAGTATAAAATAAATCTCTATAAATGCATAATAAATTTTCCAACTATCATTTTTGGATTTTTCCCTAACTATCTCATCAGGATATAAAATTTATGTGACAAAAAGAAATTAGAATTTTCAACAATACGAGAAACTACAACTGATATCGAACATGTTTACTTTCATGAAATCATGTCATATTACGGTGCTGCAGATTCGTAATGCATTTTAATGCATTTCAATTTTCTGCATCTGTTGCTACATAAAAGAAACGGGACAAAGTAAAATATTTTTTTTTTCTTTTATATTGCCTCCTACAAAGCATGACGCGACAGATCGAAAGTATAGATCAAAGGTAAAAAAATATTTTACTTCGAATACTACGGGTACTTCAAGATTCTTGAAAAATCTTGAGAAAAGATTTTCTGTAGTCGCAGTTGAATTCTTGAACACTGCTTTAAAAAAAAAAACAGATGAATTTTAAAGTAAAACTCGCTTCATTTGGATTTAATTAGAAAAGTAAAGATATAAGAAAGTTGAGAAGAAGTAAATGAAATATATTATTTTAACATTTTTCTTGTACTTCTCTCGAATAACTTATTCGTGTTTTTCAAACTGAACAAATGTATGTCTCGAGCGCGTTGTACAATAAATTAATTAGTGTCGTATTTTGTAGCGAACGCAATCGCAACGTACTGATAATCGCCAGAGCGGATTACGTTCCCCAGGATTGTACCGTGACGGATTTCCGCTAATGATTACCGTTGATTATTAGCTCTTGTTATGGCAGTTGTGAAAATTGTCACGGGTAGTAGTACTGTTTCCCGCTCGCATAAATTTCGTACAACCTATGTACACCTCACTTGCAAATACCGCGCTTTGTAGAGAATCATGTAAACGAAGAGGAACGAGTATTCAAGAAGTTATCAATTCTCTCTCTCTCTCTCTCTCTCTCTCTCTCTCTCTCCATCGGAGCAGATGTTACCTCCTTCAAAGCTTAAACTTAATCATTTCTAAAAGCTTTGAAAGAAATGTATTTCTTCTCGCGCAATATGCAATCTTGAGAAATTAAAAAATTTTTCCAGGCAAAATTAATTCGCCTTCACCAATTATACTTTTTTTTTTTTTTTTGTTATTTCAGCAAAATTAGTGCGAAAAATAACGGACGGATGATGCGCGAGCGGAATTAACTTTTGAACGATTTTTTCGAATCGTGACTTCAAATGAATTTTTACAATTAGAAAATATTGTATAAATGATTACAGTCCGAATGACATTCTCTCGCGTGACGATCGAATCGTTTGTGTTGTTCGTGGCATCGCATAAGTCACGCGCGAGCGTGATCTCCGCCGCGTTCAATTAGCCCTCGTTATCACGACTTCTGACTCGAGGCAGGAAGGCCGCGATGTGTCGCATGGCACGCTGAGGAGGAAGGGATAACATTGACTTAAATGCGGCTGAGATTTTTCCCAACGGCGTGCGGAACACTCGGCGCTCTCGTCTTCTCGTGTGCCCGGTCTTACGAACGCGGCGCATTGAGATGAGTAATTGTGTCTGATATCACTTCAGCTACCACTATTGCGGCCACGAGGGATTGCCAAGCGAATCCCAGGTGCACCCGAAATATTCCAATCTTCGGAGGATGTCCCGTCGCGACGCTGCGCACGGTGAAATTCGGATAATTGAATAATCGAAACGCTAATCTGGATGAAACGGATCGTCGAAGTCTACTTCGAGTATCAGCATCTCGCAACTGGGTCCCAGCGGAATTACATGTACGATCCGTTTAATTATTGGATCTATATACCTCGTATTTTCAAGTCCGATCCTCACAAAGAGACACAAACAGCTGAAGTATTTCTTTGGTTTACGAGAATATTTCAGCCTGCCTACTTCATTTCGTATTTATCCCGGCGTGAAGCTTTTTTCTACGTGTGACATTCTGCGTTATAACTTTATTATAACCGATACGTGTGACACCTGCTGGGCGTAGGTCTATAATATTTAAAAATGTATAAATCGGTAAAAAAAAAAAAGAACCTTTAGAAACCTTAGTTGATACGCTCACTCACAAGATTTAATTAGGTAGAATTATATGTGCAGACATAGCTGGTGTAACCGCTAGTCCATACCTTTGCAGATCGATATGAATGGACGCAATTACGTCTGGGAATAGAATTAGCATTCAATTGATCTAATGAATAATACAGAATCACTACAGAATTTAACAGAATTTAGCATTCAAGCATATGTCGTATATTCTGTAATTGTTATGTATTCTGTAATACTCGAAAAATTTTATATTTGAATTGAGATAAAATATTCCTTTTATATAATATATATATGCACTGCCGAAAGTTTGAGACCACATTAATTGAAAATACTCATAAAATCAAATCAAACTTATTTACCACATAATTTAACATATTCTTGTGTTACTTTACTTACTCATGGTTTCTAATCGTTTTACAAAAAAAAAAAATTAAATTAAATTAAATAAAAAATAAGATAAATGTTGGAAGTTCTACAAAAAATATTTTTAACTAATTTTTTTTAAGAAATGCACTAAGAAATATTAAATAATCTTTTCGTCAAAGTAGCTTATATTTTTTCCAACCATCTATTAAAATAGTCCATATTTCAATTTTGGAAAAAAGACTTTACGGTCGTTTTTTCTTGAAATTAAACAATATTATATTAATCACAATTGTGCTAAATATAATGCCTATTTATTTTCAAATTAAAAATATTAAGTAAGTCATGAACCAACTTTAAAGAGTGCTTCACTAAAATACTCTTAAATTTTATTTGGTCTTAAACTTTTTAGAGAGTATAGATACACATGTACAAAAATTTCTTTATCTAAAAAATAACAAAATTTTACACTGAATCAAATTATATATTACAATTAACTGATATATTTTTATTCATTTTATTCAATTTATGAATGTTCAAGAAATGTAAAAAGTTATCATTTTAAAACCATTTCGAAGGTAATAATAAATAAAAATAACGATGAAACTAGTCGATATCTTATATTCACAAAAAAACTTGAAATAAAATTTGAGATTTGCCTTTGGCAAAGCCAATATAAATAATTTCGCTTATTTCGGGAAAATGGAAATGTGAAAATATCCGGCATGAAATTCAATCACTTGGCAACGATAGCGTTTTTAAATAAACCGATTCTAAATAAAGTAAACAGTTCAGCATTTTATGTCATCCCAACGGAATGTCAAACTTTTATTTTCACTGACTCGTACTATTCCCGCCCAGTGCAAACGGCGGTTATACACAGTCTATAAAATATTAAAATTTCTTCGACCTGCGAAATATCGCAGTTGAGCCACACGCTACTCGAAATACTAATAATACATAACTTTATTACGCACCTTCATAAGATGGATTGTGCAGTCAAAATCACGAGTCGAGATGATCACCTGTCCGTGTTTTGTTGTTAACCCAGCTCTTTGCGTTCGTTGTTTCAAAAGCTCTAACTTACAACTGATTGTCCAATTGGCAGGTAGGCTCTATGCATTTCGAATATATCTCGCATGCTGATAATTTTCTGGGGTCATTGAAATTACAAGGTTGGTAAATCGTTAAACTTTGTATACTTTGATAAGATGGTTACGAGCTCAAGTCCACCTGGCACCATCGCGAGTGAACGACTGACACGCCGTAGCATAAATTACGGCTTATATAACAGCGAATGTTAAGGGCAAGCTTATAGTTCTTATCGATTTCTTAAAGAATGGAAAACGGTTACTGACGTTGACAACCGGTTGGGTGTCAAGGCGCAAACAAAAGCGACTTCCGAGGCAACATGACCTATACAGAGTCGCTTAAAGCACGGCGAGAATAAAGCTGGGTTCACAGTAAAAGGGCACGTCTCTGCAGTGAAGCATCGTGTCAGCACCCATTTATCGCGCAGCACTGTATTTCATCTGCAAAACGTGCCCTCACCATCGCCCCTCGCGAAGTCAACTGACGACACCGGGTAGTATTTCTAAACGAATATAGATAGCGATGAGAGACTGTATTAATGTGCAAAGAACTGAAAGAAAGGCAAACAAGAGGGCATAGACTATCTGTGTGTGGGTGTGTGTGTGTGAAATATTACGAAGGTGAACTATACTATAAGGAAATAGTAGTTAGAATATTAACTCCCTCTGAATAGTCACTCCCTCTGTAACTCAAAATAATTCGAAAAGCAAGAGAAAAAAAAAGTAAAACCAAGAATAAATTCGTATGTATTATATAATAAAATTTTACGGTGAATTACACATGAAGAAATAATAATTGGAATATTAAATTCATGTAGATATGACATAATTTACAGCTTAAACTCCAAGGAAGATTGCAATATAACGCAGCTTCGAATCTTTCATTTTTGACGTACATTGACTTTGTTTTACATTATTGCTTTATTTTCCCTCTCGACAGAAGAGTTGGTTCAATCCAATATGATTTGTTGGAAAGTCAGTCGTTACGTACCACGTCCGTCACGTCCTGCTCCCGCGTTAGTTTCGTGTTTGACTTTCGTTATTATAAAAGTAAGTTCGACCGAGATCCCGCCGGCAATTTCGTCGCCCTTCTCCATGGAAGAAAGTAAACGGACACCTCATTTTAACGCTTCGGTCTACTTAAACCCGCGTCGCTTTTACGCGTAACGTCGCTATACATTACGACCTTATCGATTTTCTTTCAACCGGGACTAACTCGCGGCTGCATTTGATCGCAACGCTGCGTCAAAAATAGCATCGGATTATTAATTACGTTTATAAACCGGGATAACCCACATTCGCCCGCGAGAAACGAGAATCTAGCGTCCTGCTATTCTTTCCGCTCTAAATACTGCCGTGTTGCACGACCGCTCTTCTTCCACGTCCCGATTATTTTGTTCTCTTAACGATCACCCCTCCGGCCCTTCGGCCGGAATGATTTAATCGTATTATCCACGCGATCCCATTGATGCCGTACCGACGAGATAGCGTAACGCTTAAACGAAAGATCACGTTACTTTGCCGCTTCATAAGAGAAAGGATGTATTTATTTCTTCGTTTTAAACGCGAGCGAGGAGAACGATCTGCGCACTATTCGAGAGTGTAACGAGCTTACGCTATCTCTAAAAGTGCATAAAAAAAAAAAAAGAATCCTGTTGGATCATCGCGTTTGGCAAAAAAATGTAAAAGGTCACGCATGCAGGTACGTGTCAGCTGTAACGATCAAATAGCTAAACCGATTGAAACGATCTGCACGTTTGCTGTATCCATATCAGTTTGAGTTGATAAAAACGTTCGTTTTTCCACACACAAAAAAAATTGCTGGCTGGTTAAATCTCGTTTTGAAAAATGTTGCTTTAGCAAAGGATATATAATTTTTCTGATATATTAATACGACTCACGAAAAGAGAAGCAATTTCTCAAATTCGAAATTGTATATCGCAATTGTAAAATCGCAATATTGTTTTAATGCTAAAGAGCGCATCAGAGCACGCATCAGATTCACTGAATTTTTCAGAGCATCCATTTCGGAGATTGAGATCTTTATTAATAAACGGTTGAAATGTGAATTTCAATGTCATGTGCAGGTGCCAACATCAATATCAATATCAATATCAATATCAAGCTGCCACTTGCTGTAACGGTAAAAGTTATACAGATCCACAACGTGCACTTGATCCATTTTTCACCAAAATTGCATTTAACACGAGTGCGCACCGTTAAACCCTTGACGCGTTGGTATAAAACCGTGATAAAATAAATGCGATCGCTTTTTCACGAGTCTCTCCTTCATCAAAAGAAAATTAAATTGCTTTTCATTACTTGTAAATGGAAACGTATACGATTTAATAAAACTTAGAAGTTTCCAAGTTTTTCTTCACCGTGCTCCTCAAGATTGATTTGAGATATTCCTCATGTCTCGCCGTATAGCGCGAGAGGAACTTTTTACTCATATCAGCAATTACCAAACATCCCCCGCACCTCCCAACCTACCCCGATAAACCGCAGCACCGGTTGCGCTCCTGCATACATAGCAATATAGTAAATATACATATATATACACACATAAATATATAGCTATACACTCGATCTATGTCACTGGTATTGTATAGCATGACTAATTATACTTTAGCCGGCGGCGGATCTCGTTGCGCGGCTTCACGAGTGGCGGAAAGCACCCTATTAAATCTCGAGCCTCGGCCACCCTCTCGGGCGTAAGGAAGAAAACCGCGAGACGTCAATACGAGTGCGCCAAGCTTGAGAAAGGGTAGGCATTTGTGCACTCTAATCCTTGATCTTCCTACTTTGTTTCACGTCCGCTTCTTCATGTCTCCTTCTCTCTTCCTCCCCTCACTCCCTTCTCTCTCTCTCTCTCTCTCTCTCTCTCTCTCTCTCCCTTTTGTTTCCTCCCTAAAGGTTGGTCTAGTCTACTTGGCAACCTCCAAGAACTGCGTCGAGATGCGCGCGCGCGCGCATTATATAAATACTTGCAGTATTTTACAGTCTTTGTATGTTAGAATGATATGGTAAAAACC
>NW_017306018.1:2188832-2198093 GCF_001594115.1 Trachymyrmex septentrionalis | reverse complement strand
AAATACTTGCAGTATTTTACAGTCTTTGTATGTTAGAATGATATGGTACGTCTGATAAAAACATTCACAGAAATAGAATTCTATTTTCGATCGAAGTGGAAAATAGCAATGAACTTACAATAGTATCTATAGAAATTTTCTGTGAATAATTGTAAGTACAAAATAGATCGACAAGAATAAATGAAATAAGAGAAAGAAATCTATTTTTGACCGAAGCGGATGCTTACATATTCAGTTGAATTCAAAACGCAATAAACTGAAACTGGAAATACTATCACAAATTACATTGATTTCCAATTAATAATAATGCTAATAAGCATCTTAAAATATTGCAAAAACTTATTGCGAAAAACATCACCTTAGCCATGGGTTGAATCTGAAATTCTCGATTTTATAGGACGAGCATCTTACCAATGCCTTAAGACCCTTATTAGCATCATAATTGAGTTAAAGATCAAAGTAATTTGTGATGTTATTTTAGGCTCCAATTTATGATTGCGTTTCAAGTTCAGTAAACCAAATCAGCACGCAATTTATAGAACTGAAAATGTATTTGCAATAAATCTGTAGATTTACTACAACATAAATATTATTAAGCATTAAAATTCGCTTTGACCAAAATAGGATTCTTTCTCTTACTTGATTCTTGTCGATCTGACTTCCATTTATAATTTTTCAGTTTGGATCATCCTGCATAAAGAATGGAACTTCGAAGCTTGAATTAATCATTGCGATTTTATTTATATTGTACGTAATTGCTTCAATAATTCACAAAGATTACAGATGAAATTTCATTTAGCTTATAAAACTAAGGAGGCGATAGGAAAGGCATAGGACACACGCAAAATTAGAACGCCATCGGAGAGTTACGTTTTGAATCTTTAAGTATTTATTTAAACAAATCCCAACATTCCAAACATTGATAGTTGTATATACGTATGGGTATGTCTTTTGTGTCTGTGCGCTTTCTATGGACACAAGATAGATTATGGCAGCGTGTCAATTTGCCTTTGACTGTCTATGTTATGTCCATAGTGTCTTCCTTTTCGTTATTTCTGTATGTGTATTCATGCAAGTACCGCCGTTTGTTTCATCTACAGATTCTCCGATTAAATCGCAGTCAATTTTTTCTCGCAAACAAAATCCTAATTATAAACATCTCCTTTTTTTACAATTTTCTAAATGTATTGAGGAATGAAGTTTTCTGCATTAATTAACAATTTTACAAATTAGCATCTTGATTTGTCAAAAATCATTCATTTTTTTATTATTTCCTACTCAAGAATGATTTAACTCTTTATAATTGACATGTTCCGCTTATAAAAGAAAATTGCACAAGCAATAAATAGAAAATATTGATTATGGGATATACATAATTAATTATTGAATCTTAATTTATAAAGATTTCACTATAAAAGAACTATTTGTAATGTTGAAGTATAACAATGGATAATAGTATACAAAAACTTGTAATGTACGAGTATCTTTATTGAGTATGGAAGCCCACAATGATGCAGAGAGATAAACTAATAAGACAACACTTTTTAAAAATATAAATATATAGGTAACTTTCAAATTACCTGATGTTATAAAGAGTTAAATCTCAATATATTCCGGTCAAAAAAAGAAGTCGTTTAACTGAAGAATTTGCAGACGAAAGGAATGGTGACAGTAAGGAATACTCACGGGGCTCAATTTTAGCCGCACAAATGACATTGAGCCTTAGTTACGATGCAAATAAAGCTAACCTGACGATCCAAATTCGTATTCAAAATCAACGAACAATTGTTTATTATCCCAGCATTTCGCGAATCGATCGAACAGCTCCCCGATTTTATATATAGCGCGATACTCTCTTCACTCCCATCTTTGATGATATACCTTAATATCATCAACATCCTGCCAGTAGACGATAACGCACGCGAGTGCAATCGAATCGATTATGGCAAGTTTTTCCGTGACTAGGTTAATTAGGAGTTTAGATGACCCATCGCGTGGTTTCTCTCCTTTAATTACTCGAAAAGTCTTACGGTCATAGGGGTGCTTACGACGACAGCGCTTGTCCGTCTCTGTACTCTGATACTTTTGCGACGGACTTGTTTCCTGGAACTATCAATTCAAGATTCAATTCTTGCCACTTTTTATTAAATTACATTTCGCCGAAGAGCGTTATAGGCTCCGTTGACGAAACGAACCAAGATCAAAACTTGCCTAGCCTCCAAAGAATTCTCATATATTTTATTTTACATACAAAATGTTCGACTTATACTTCAATAACAATTTCTTTGGGAAATTTTGCAACAATATCTAATGCGATTTTTAAAGTATATTTCACAGACTTGAGACTTGGTAAATTTTGATCCTAAACGCCCTTTCAAGCTAATCTTCCATAAAGACGAGCTAAATATATATTTTGATATATATATATTCTCTTAGACCATTTTATAATAAACAATTTTTTAATGATTATAATAAATAACTCTTATCAATAGTACTGAACATATTCGATCAGACTCAAAATACTAATCGTGTATCAGTGGCCGATCGATACGTCTAAGCACCCCGAAGAAAAACATAAAAATTAAGATGGACCCAAATACTTTTCGCCTTCCAACTACCATATTTCCAATATTGCACGAAAACTTACAATATACAGGTGACTCTCAATGACAAATTTGAATTTGTATATAAATTCTGTTATTACTATCAAGGGACCGGAAATGAACAGTAATTTTTCAATTATTGAAAGAAAAGATGTCTGTGTGAATAAATGAAAGCGAATAAAAATTTAAGTAACTAATAAAAGTGTAATAATAGATTAGCTTTAACCGAATGCAAAGTCAAATTGACATATTACGAATCATTCAAAGCGCTTACACGTGGACCAGTTTCCAATTGGTCGAAAGTAGAAATTCTTCTAAACTTCCTTTACACTTTCCTTTTATAGCCAGTCATCAAAAAGTTGTTGCAAATTTATAACTTTTGGAAACAACGCAACTTTACCCTTCCTCCTACCTTCGGGGGTGACTATTAAAGTCGAAGAAAACTCGTATCACAATACTTCCTGACAAATGTATACATCGTAAAAATGTCTCGAGTGTATAACGCGGTCGTCTCAATGGAACGCTAAAAGTTCGCATATAGAATACTTTTCGCAAATGCAATTTCACGTTATACAACGACAATTTTCGAAACAACTACCGGAGAGCCACCTGTATCTTCTTAAGTACTCCCCGTTGCCGTTAAACCATATAACCCTATCTCGTGTCAAATATGTTCTAATTCCTTGCACAAAGCTGCACACACGCCCAATTACGCTAACGAAAGCCAGCATTTCACACAGAGTTTCTCCTTCCCCACTATATTTCCCCACATCCTCTCTCCTTTTCACCCATTCCTTTTCACTCTTTTATTCTTCTCGTTTATGTCTCACGCACACACACTCTCTCGCGCGAACGTACATGTCAGTAGTTAATCATTCTCGTCGTCTTATGAACCTAGAAGTTGAAGCCCAAGACTACCAATTCCTCAATTAATTCCATTTAGTGTTATGGCAAGATTTCGGGCTTGAGTTAGCCCGAAGCACCATGACGGACATCGCGTATGCTTGTGGCGAGATGTCTTTAGCATTCGTTTTATTCCTGAGATTACGTCAATCCCCCGTTTACGCGACACTTGCGCCGCAACGACCGCCCGACCCGTCTAAAGAGTCAGTGAACTAAGGGTCGGCCGATCCGTGAATTTCAAGCGCCAGACGTTGCCGTCCCTAATGGACGGACGAAGATTCACGTCTCGGGTACAAAGGGACTACTACGAACCTCCTGTATGTTCTCTTATGTGCTTACATGCCCGTTTGCGCGTTCATCAAATTGTGTGTTACACGATGTGGATCACCAGCCGAAGGACTCGGTACAAAATCCCTCGAAATAAAACACACTTTCAACGCTGACTTGTATATGGGCATACACACACACACACACACGCACACACGCACACACACACACGCACACACACACACACACACACACACACACACACACACACACACACACACACACACACACACGGCACTGTACAACTCCGTTCGGAGCGAGTAAAAATTATGTTTCACTTTCTTCAATCGCGAAACGAACTACATACATATGTTGGCATCCATTTCTGACGAGAATCATTCCAACAATAAGGATTGTAAGCTTGAACGCGTTTCTGTAATGTGTTTAACAGTCTGTAATAAGTTCTAAGAGCAAGAACAGTTTTGAGAAGAGAATTTATATTAACACGGCCGCCAAACGTTTACGCGAAAGGGATCTCCCGCTTTCATCTCGCACAAGTTAATCAAACTCCACGAACACGTAAGCGCGAGAACGTGCTATTTATCTTCTCTCTCAAACGGAATACAAGGAAGTGATAATCTCACGAGATTATGAGAGACGAAATTAGCTTCGACAATGACTTAGAAGATCGTGACTCTCGCGCCTTGGCAAGTGTATTCCCGATAATAAGTTCAGAGTTCAAAGGCGCCCCTCACCTATACCCTCGATCTCGATCGATGCTGTCCTCGCGCCTCGTTCACGGCGAACCACATCCTCCAGCGTCAGAGAGAAGATCTCGAGAGACCGGAATCCCGCACTCTATCACACGGAGATCTCTTGAATTTGCACGCGCTTCTTCGCACTACCAGGTGTCCCGGGTTGCCGCAGAATTCCAGGGCACGTGAGACCGACGTTCGGTGCCGGAGCCTTGGGCGGAGGCGGTGGTTCCGGCAGGTCCTCGTTATCGTCCTCGCTGTCGTGATGAAGGCCGCTGATATTGACCTCATCCATCTGGGCGATAGTGGCGTCTACGCAGGGCGACGGCGTGCGGGTCCGCTGAATGCACGGACTCTTACTGTAGGACGGCGGTTCCAGGATCCGTTTACCACCGCCGGGCGGCGGTGAGCACTGGAACTCCTGCAATTGTAACTCGAGCTCCTGCACGAGCTTCGCCTTGTGCGGTGGCAGCATCGACGACGGCGAGTCGATCATGCTCATGGAAGACGGTAGTCGCTGTTTGCCCGAGGTGTCTATACCGGAGCAACCAGCCTCCAGAAACTCCTCCTTCTTCTTGTTGCTAAAAGTGCCCGACAGACCGCCGCTGGTTGTGTTCCGGTCGCGTTGGTGGTATATCCCCGCGAAGATCAGGATGTTGAGCAACAGCAAGAACACCCCCACTGCGATAGTGACCGTAAGAGCCGTGGTGTAGCTCTGATAATGACTGGACGCAAGTTTGCGCAGGAGGTTGTTGGGGCCCGGGCCTAGATTCGAGATGTGCAACGTTCGCGAAGTGGTAGGCGTGATGGTCGTCGCGACGGTCGCATTCGGGGTGCATTCCGTGGTCGATAGCGCCGTCAGTATCGAGGAGGGTTCCGTGGGTGACGGCATTGGTAACGGAGGTGCTGGTATAGGCACGGCCGTGCTCTGTGGACGCACCGGACCCTCGTAGAGACCGGGGTTCTCCGCGAGATGATGGTGCCGCATATTGAGCTCGTAACCCGGCCGGTGCAGTTGCGGCAGCAGATTCAGCCAGAGGGACATCTTGTGGCCTCTGTAGTGCGAACGCATCTCCGGGCTGTGAGCGGCCTCCAAGTACAGTTGATTTATGGAATCGTACGAGTCCCAAAACGGCGGACTCGTCGCCAGGCCGTTTTCCAATCCCGAGGACAAAGGACTCGCGCCATTTGGATCCCTAGAACAACGAGTGAACCGCGACTCTTTGACAAATGGATTGAAACTGCCGCGAGGCTTGATATTCTCTCTCGCGCTTTACGTTGCGTTCCTAACTTGTTGAATGTTCAATTTTCGAAAAAAAAAAAAAGTCAATTTCAAAAAATGCCGCACAAAATTCAATACAGTTTATTTTCTTATACAATTAATTGTACAGTGATATCGTGGTTTATTTACAAAATTATTAAAATATCGTTATAATTGTTATTATTTGCAGCAAAATTATTTGAAACGCTTTTCTAAATTGACGAAAGCTAAAATTGAGGCCTCCGAAGCGAACATCTCACGCTGCTCACGGTGCAATATTTCACGACAGTGCACAGGCAGAATTCCATTGTGAAAATCCGCCGTGTCGATGACAGAGTAATCATCTAGATAGCCGCCGATCCGCAATTAGAGATGCCAAAATCACTTCGCGTCTTCGCCGCTAACAAGTCTACTCTACTTCGAGATTGCGAGCTTTCGCTGAGCGTGTTAACGGCCTTTGCGGGAGTTTGGCTCCAAAATCCTCTCGCAGCTGTAACTTTACCCTTACTACCATTACCAGCCTTCAGACTCCCCTCTTGGAGAGTAATCGAAGTGTATGCGATGCTTAAGTTCTGAAGAACTTTGAATCGGGTGAATTAACGAGAAAGGTTCACTTATCCGATTAACCCTTTCATGCCCATATGCCCAGTTATTTCACGTCGTAGTGTCGCCGATTAATGTTAATCGCATATTTCAACAGAGTATTAATTAAACAGTACTTTTCGCGATATTCTCGAAAATGTTCATTAATTAAGTTCGTCGATTAAGATCAAGAAATAAAAAAAATCTGCAACATACTTCCATCTAATTTCATTCTCTTTTCTTTCGCTACTTATGTTTTTTTTTCTTTCGCTTCTATTTTATTTTATTTTTCGTGTCTTATACCACTGTATTCTATATACATTTTTCTTATATGTTCTCCATCATTCTATTTTTCAAATTTTTCCTTTATGCCATTCTATATTGCTGTTCTTAAAAAACTTGCACTGGAATGATATACGACCGACATGATACACTACAAATGCTTGAAAGCGTTTTTCGATTGGTCAATTTGAAAAGTTCCTTCTTCTAATTGATCAATCGAAAGCGTTTCAAAGCATTTGTAGCGTGAGACTTTGACCGCAGCTACAATAAACTTCCATCTATCTATTTATTTATTTATCTATCTGTTAATATTTTGATTTTCATTTTAAACCGCCCTTGTCTTTAATGGACGCGGTCAGACGTTAATTTCATCACCGGGCGCGGAGAATGAAAGAGAAGCGGGAAGGACTTACCCACGCCTCACGAAGTTAGCCAGGTAGTGTACAAGTAGTTTCGACAGATTCTCGTCGGCTGGGGTGTAGTTACCAAAGGTGGGCACCGCGGACGTGACTTCGCCGCGAAGAAGAGGAATACCCAGGAGATATGGTATCTCCTCGCCCCTCTGGCTCGGCAGCTCACCCGGCTGGAAATGCAGGAAATAGCCACGTCCCTCCGAAGCCGAATGCAGTAAGGCCAGTCTGAGGAGTGGCGCGGCGACTTGGCCGTCTCCGAGGAGAGATAAGAGACCTTCGCAGATCGCCACGGGACTCTGTTCGCCTCGCTCCCAGTCGGTATACTCGTTCCGGAGAGTCGAATAGATTTCATGCAAATGGTACCGGTAAGTGTTCCGGACGTAAGTGCGCAATATACGGTCCCTCCTCGTCTCGTTCAAGCCGTTCTGCGAACCGGTAAGACTTTAGCCCGTTTTTTTTCGGCGACGCAGAAGAAACGCGCACGTGAATATTACGCTTCCTTGCGTCACGAATTTGTCGCAATTTGTGAAATAATCTTTCGATACCAGCTTTGTACTATCGATCATTCATGGAAAATCGCCGAGAGATCTTACGAATATAATCGAATGATATTTCCGCTGATATATACCATATATCTGTGTACGGATTATTAATTTGATCACGATCGTAAAACAGGAGCATGCTATTATAGTGCGATACCCAGTGGCCGTGACCATCGGAGAGTCAATAATATCCGGAACGATTGGCGAACACAGACTTGCAGTGCAATCATGTGCAGCTCGTCAATTTGTCAAACTGTATCCAATCGATGTCAATTACATATTATGCGTGAAGTGTCCGGTCATTAATCAAGGAATTACTTCCGCTCTAATATAAATTTTCTTGATAAAATCGATATAAAAAGTATGACCAATAATAGCAACGGAGAAAAACAGATCAAGAAGTTCGAAGCTTTTTATTCTTCTAACAAAGGTATCACGAAAGCATGGAACTGTAATCTGGAAACCGAGAAGTTTGCAAGAAAAACCAGAGATCCAAATAAAAAGGATGTACCACTGTGTAATTACTGTATTTTGTATTTTCTTTTACGCGGTTTTGTTTTTTTTTTTTTTTTTTCCGAACGAGCGTAACGATTGCGAATCCCACTTACCTGTAAATCTTCCTCGGTGAGATTCACCCAAGCTTCATCGGACGTCAGACCAAAAAGTAAATCACGGTTGCCGAAGTCCGCGAATTCCGCGCCGGGCCCGGGCACGATCGGCATTAGTCCCGAAGAAGAGGCGGTAGGCTGGAAATTCTAAACAAAGAATCCTCCATTTTCATATTTAGTATAGTAACGCGCGTATCAATGAGGTTCATTTTCATTCTCAATCTTCTCTATTCACTCTCGCTTTCCCCGTATCGTCGTTAAATAAATCTCTACCACTTAGGTACAGCCCTTTATCACGTACAGCTAGTAATTTCTATTTAACGTCGTATAAATTGACTTAGCCACCGTACGTTTTAAAGCAAAGACGACAGGGAGAGACTTGACTGCTTTGTAATAAATCGTGGTTGCGATGGTGCGATACTTACATGCATGTTCATCTCTCTCCCGATTTCGCATTTAATGTCGCGATATCGCGATGAGCTCGAGCAACCAGACACTATCAACGAATGAGTTAATGGAGCATGCACGAAGTAGCTATTACGGTTCTCGGATCCGTCATCCGTCGGCCGGTCGCTCTTTCAATTAACAGATTCATCGTTTACCTTGTCGTCTCGTTCGCTCTTGCGCGAAAATCAATACGTCGATCGGTCGCCGACATTGGACTAATATCCGCATGCAATTACAACATTCGCGAATTCTGTAATCACTTGGATGAAACGCCTGTCGCGACCCATGTTTATTTAACACCCGCTGTTATATTTGTTTACATCGCGATGGATATTCTATCGCGTAACCAGCATTTAAACGGCGGATGCGAAAACAATACGCGCATATATTCTGCGAGAAAGATAGAGGATGTAAATGCAAATTTTATGAAAAATAGCTTAACGTCAAAAACGACGCTGTGTCGAAAGACTGCGCCGGACATCCCAGAAACGTTCAGATAACATATTAGTGTGTCATTTACAAAAACCGCTAAAAAGTACCAATATATATTCATAGTAATTCTCGCCAACTTTATTCTCGGCTTAAAATGGATCTCTTC
>NW_017306018.1:2183719-2188732 GCF_001594115.1 Trachymyrmex septentrionalis | reverse complement strand
CTCTCTCTCTCTCTCTCTCTCTCTCTCTCTCTCTCTCTCTCTCTCTCTCTCTCCCTCTTTAGACAGATGCGAATATATCTAGACGTGTTAAAATCGAATATTTTCTCTATTATTATATGCATCTAATGTGTTTTCTTAATAACAATTGCATATGATGTTTACCTTATGTAATAATGTTTTACACTTAAAGTGGTGTCTACATTTTTAAAGCAGATTTTAAAGCATAAAACTTAAGCGTCTCAAAAAATTAAAAAATTGACCAATCACAGTTGAATGCGAAAAGAATAATCGACTATGATTGCTTAATTTTTTAGAATAAGAAAAATATTTGATTGAATTAACTGAAATTCTGGGAAATGAATAATTCAGAATTCTGGTTAAGTTTATCAGATTTCCAACTAAATCAACTAGAATTCTAGTAGATTTAATCGGAATTCTGGATCGTTCATTGTCCATCAGAATTCCAGTTCATTCAATGAAACATTTTCTCTGCTTAAAGCTTAAAGTTTTACGCCTTAAACTGTCAATGTAATTGTCGCTTTAGAGAACGTAATCAATCTACTAAATAACGATTTTCTCTTCTCTCCCCCTCCCTCTCTCTCTCTCTCTTTCTCTCCCTAAATTCGAAATTGAGAAACGGACAAACAAGATTGATTAGACTGCAATCAAGATTAATTAATGGCATATTACGGTTAACAGCGTAGTAAAACCGAAGCAATCAGGCAGAGCAGATCGTAAAGCAAGTGGAAACGGCGCGCGTTACTGTTCTCCAGTCTCAAGATTATCGATTATCGGATCGAATCGTCTCACCTGATTGACTGTCGGTGGCAGAACAGTTCCATCGACGAAAGGTGCAAATCCGGAAGTAAATCTTGGCGGATCCAGCTGCACCGCCAGTAGCTCCTCCACGCTCTTTAAACGAAGGCACGGTGCGATATCGTCGGCCTCAACGTCACCAGGATCACATTTGATCTTCTCGGCGACGCGACGCTTCACCATCAGCGGATCTCGCTGCACCGCCCACGGCGAGAGGGCCGAACCACCGAGCAGAATCACCCTCCCGATCAGCTCTAAAATATTCGTTGGAAACTCTCGCTAATTAAGTTAATAACTCTCGCAATACAGTGAATAAAATGCGAGGAATGTTCTATAAATCTTTAATTACTATACAGACAGTAATATATATACATTGATGTTTTATTATTTGAAAATCCAATATTTCGCAAACAGGAAACCAGTCTCTTATTATTTTATATATATAAAAGCTGTATATAAAAGCTTCTCCAATTTCAATGTTATTCAAGCCCTTTCTTTTTATTGGAGAATAGAACTTAGACACGATTATACTTGCGCGAGATCGATAAATCAGTTTCAATTAGCGTGTCTCTCTCTCTATAGACAGTTATACCGACATCAATCAGCGTTAAACGTGATTAAATCAATTTCCTTTGTAAGCAACTATAATTTACAACAGAACTGCAGTTCAATTAATATACTACAATTTCATTTATCATACGAATAAGCGGAAAGAAAGTTTGCAATTGTTCCTTAGAAGCGCGACATAAAATAAATAATACAATACAAATAATTAAAAATCGTATTTCTCCGAACCGATAAATAAATAAAACGTTCCGTGTGGACGTTGTAAAAAAAAAAAAAAGATTAAAGTAAACAAATTCACAGCGTAGCAGCTAGTAGCTCGCTTTTCTATACAAAATGGATATACCGCGTCAGCGGTAAATACAACCGACAGCACGTTGCAACCAGCCCGAGTTGACTGACAACACTGCAGTGTGCGCAACCGATTGGCCATACAAGCCGCGAAACAATTAAACTCCTTACCTTTCGCCATAGGAGAGACGGCTAAAAAATTGGCGAGAGCCGCCCCGGTGCCGTGGCCCAGCAACGCCAGTCGTTCAGGATCGCCACCGAAAGCTCCGAGATTTTCGCGCAGCCAATGAAGTCCCGCCACCAGATCCATCAATCCATAATTGCCCTGCGCGCTCCCTTTCGAGCCGGTTTTCAGGAAGCCTGTAATTTCAACGTGTTACTCGAATTAGGAAATCGGCTCGTCCGGGAACGGAGCGACGGAGGATGTTCGAGTATTCGACGCCGCTAATTCCTGAGAGTTTCCACGAAGATACAAGCGGAACATCTCGCGAAACATCGTACTCTTGTTATTCCGGAGGACGAAAAGTGGAAAAGTCGCCGAGAAAGAGAGAACTTGGTTGGAGGATCCATTCAGACATTTCCGGCTGTCTCCTCCCTGTTTCGAGGAGGCTTCTTCCTACACTTCTACCATCCCTTTTACGCGCAACTCTCTCTCTCTCTCTCTCTCTCTCTCTCTCTCTCTCTCTCTCTCTCTCTCTCTCTCGGCGATCAAAAAAACTCTGTTATGTTAATCACAAACTTTCGCTAAACTCGGGTACGCTCACTTTTAGTATCTGCTTTAACAGGAAAGGATTGTCTAAGTTAATTAATTATTGCTAAATTAGTTATCGTTGCGGAGACGAAAGTCGGGATATACTCTCACACGTGCGTATATGTGTATACAGACATACAGCTATTGTAACGGCGAGCTATATACTCGGAGAATAAACCGGATTAAAATTAAATATTTGCTCGCCGGTACTCAATCCCGCTCGCTTCAATTTGCTACCGACTCACCTACGGGCTTGTCACTTTGCTTCGCTATCTGCCTGCAAGGTGAGTTTTCCATTTCAATCCGATTCACCTTTTAATTACATTTCACATATCTATCCCACTGTATTGGTACCAAGTTTTAATTACGCTTGTATTTAGCACCAGAAAAATATCATAGATTAATGACTCGAATAAACGTTTTCGCTGCTATTCATAGAAAAAAGATTTTTTTTTTTTGTTTTGCATAAAATACGCAAATGTTTTTAATTATTATATATTTGTTCATTTTTACTTTTGTCCGTTGAGTTTTTTTTTATTTGTTCTACAGAGAGCGCAGCAATTTGCGAAACGTTGCCCTGTACATGACAGACGATATATTTAATATTAATTTAACGTAATACGATTCGATCGGAAATTTATTTATGTCTTAAGTGGCGTGAAACCCGTAAATGGTGCGAAACGGCGAAAAAGCACGAGTAATAAGTGGAATAACAAGAAAAAAGACGGAAGAAAATGGAATCGGTTGGCCATGCGGTATTGGATAACGCCGCAGGCATTGTTTCGCTTCAACGATGAACAAAACGCGTACGGAACTGCAGGCTACCGACAAAGAGAAGCGCGAAACCAACCCCGGTATGGTGAAAATACAGCGTATCGATATCGAAAATTGTTCCACTCACTGCCCCCGGGCTTCTTTCATGAATGAGGGATACGGTGTTGTAAACACGCTTGCATACCTTCCGAATAATACGTATGTTTATCGCTTTTGCTCCGCGATTAGGTGCATTCGTACCTCTCAATATCGCAGCTGCAAATAGAGCCAAAAAATAAATACAGATTACAACATTGTGGGTGGTACATTCCCACGATAATAAAGTGCGGTACGAAAACCGTGGAAACGCGCATACGGTGGTATAATACATTTTTAATTAACGCAAAATTGCAGAGACTGCCCAGCATCGCGAAGAGGGATGCTCTGGATGCCCAGATAAAATCTATTTTACGAATTAACTAAATAAAAAATGAGCTTCATCCGGGAACAACGTAAATTCACCGGCAAGACGGGATCCGTTCCAATTCCTCACGCTGAACGAATATCGATTACACCTCACAGCCATTCTTGCTGTGCTCCAGTTTAAATTGTGCGCATAATATTTAGCAGATGCTGAAAAGCCGGTCTCGTACGTATAACAAACGAGCGCGAAAATCCATTCACATGAAAACACATTTAGCCTTACGTGTCCCCTTCTTCGTCCTCATTAAACTCCCTTTATTCCTTCCCCCTTTATTCCCGCGCACATTTTTTAATTTTGGCACACGTATTTCTGCCCCCTGTCTCTCTCTCTCTCTCTATCTCTTTCTCTCGCGCAAACGAAAACGCATTCTGCGTCTTATAACTCCTACGTTTCCTATATTCAAGTTGACGTTGTGTTTTTAAAGAGTTACAACTATCGCAGAAATAACAACCTCCAGAGAGAAGAATTTCCATATATAACTGCGAGGAAAGTAATCTGGTAAGATTACTCGACAAACTTTTCCTCCTAGCTGCCAGGAATAATGAGATCATTCCTTTAACTCTGTCGAAAGAACAAAAGAGCTAGTCGCGCTGTGTAATAAACAAAGCGTGGCAAACTCGGCACACTTTACAACGCGAAAACTTTCTATCAGTTCTTGCGCACAAAATAGTAATGCAAATGCCTGATTATCGCATTGTCCTTGTTATGCTCGAAATAATAATTTCTTAGCAGAGAACGCGCATATTTATTGGGTATCGATCAATGTGTCAAATTGTCAGTCACCAATAAACGCTCATTATCTGAAAAAAATAATTGTTACGATTGTACGATTCTTTATAACGAAACACGTCAGTTTGAAATTATGTTATTCTATTGTTAAATATTATTATCGGCACAGGAATAAATTATTATTACGAATGAGAAGGATAAGAGAAAATTTCTTTAGTTTCTTTTTTTTTTTTTTTTTTTTTCATTTTGAAACACACACGAGCAATATTTCTTTGAAAGATGTTCCGCTTCATCTTCCCGCAAACAATTACACGCGAATGCAGTCGAATAAAATTTATAAAATAATCGCAAACGCTTGCAAGGCGTGTCCCACTTTCCGATACGACGCGGGCGTGGCGAAAAGGAAACGGTCTGTTTCAATGAACAAGTATTGCAGAGCTTACCAAGCACACCAAGACGAAAATTGATAGAGACGACAATAAGGCGTCCGTGAGCAGCCAGGGCGGTTCCGTCAAATAAATTTCCGGCGCCCCACGAATATGAATCGCCATGAATAAGGAGGAGAGCCGGTAGCGAGTCCGCGATACTACCTGCAACATTAGAGAACATTCTACCACATCTCTCT
>NW_017306018.1:2180515-2183619 GCF_001594115.1 Trachymyrmex septentrionalis | reverse complement strand
GCAAAAATAAAGTATAAATATATATATATATATATATATATACATATACTATATATATACACACGCGCGCGCGCGCGTGTGTGTGTGTGTGTGTGTGTGTGTAATAGAAATACAGGGGACAAATATATGTAGATAAGAATACTCATATTACATCATCAAAATGTATTATTGTATCGTTGTAAATTACACAGTAATCATATTAAGCAAAGACGTTGATTGAACAATGTTTGTAATCTCCTTAATTATTTCTCGGTAATGAATATATTTTATTTAACTGAAATTACAATTCTTTTTAGAAAATTGCAATCTTCTTCCGATCTTAATACATTCTCTTATCAATATGAGAGATCTACAGGTGTGTATGCGGAACTAATCCTTGTAATGAATGATATAAACACGGTAAAGCACCTTCTACAAATTAGGCCAGATAAAAGTGTCGAAATAACTGGCTAAAAAGCGGCTTTAAATTTCCATAAAATCTCGTGACTAAAATTACATGAGCTTATATAAGCTAATAGCACGTGATTTATAAAATACGCGTTATGAATCCATGATAACATTACATAATTCTGAACTAAATTCATTGGCTAAACATCGCATTTAATGTTTTACAAAAAATTATACACATGTATTTGGCAATTAAATACAGGCAGTGTTTACAAAAAGAATATCAATGCAAATATTATTCATTATTGATAATTAAAATATAAATGTATACTTTTAATCTTGGCTCCATGAACGCTCCAAACTTCAAGCACATAAATATGGAATATTTACATTCATATTTGTAATAATTATAGCAATAAATCTTAATAATTAATATATTTTTAATTATATTTCAATACATACCTATATATTACGTATATTTTATAATTAATAAGCGATTAAATATTTAACTTACAATTTTCAATATTTCACATATAAAAAAATATTAGTTTTTTTTTACATGTTAAAATCGGCAAGTCCGATTTTGAACGATCCAAATATTGTCATCAATTATGAGGCGTTTACTTGAGTGAAAGATCTCGATTTATACGTAAATCTTGAAGGGAAACTTTCCATAAAATTTGCATTTTACTCCTTCTTAGCAGGGTAATGCAGCTGTCTCTATCAATCGCGACGTCAAATTCCATGTAATGCGCAACGGCGATCGAAATATAATCATCCCTGGAACGAACTATCATGCCGAGCTAAGTGATGGCAAGGCGAGACACCTGTTGCGATCCTGATAGCGCACGCTAGACGACAGATAGTTAAGTAGGAGAACGAGTAGGCGAACGAGACATCTTCCGTGATTTCACTGTGCGTATTTTTCCATTGGGAGCTGCGAAAACTTGTTCCTATCCAGTCGCCTCGGCGATCGTATCTCAAAACGTTTACGAGCGACTCGGTACTTTTATTGCTTCCTCAATATCGATTCATCTTTGTCGTGCTCGGAATTTTATAAATTATAGATTTTTTTTTTTATGAATAAAAAGTACTAAAGAAGATATTTGCCAAGTTATTTAATAATCTATTTTGAGTTCTCCTTCTATCGCTACTCTCTTAATATATTTAGGAATAACTGGGAAATAGAAATAATTCCATTCTATTTCGAGTCGTGCCACAACTACGTATTAATTAATTAATTTTAGTAATACAATTCTCAGTTAAAATTCTATAATGTAATTTTCTATAGATTTCTCACAATTAGATTAATTTAAGAATAATTTTCCACTTGCTATTCAAGAAGATTAATTCCTACAGCCAAATATTTCGCTGAACTTGTTAATGTTTATATAGTATTTTAAAGTATTTTATACACTTGTTTATATATATTGATGAAACTTTTGAGAGAAAAGTGTTTGCTTTTCATTTTTTTATATTTTCCTCAGAACGATTGTAGTACGAGTATAATCTTTTATCACAAGTGATGGGTGAAATTCTGGCTCCGCACGTACATACGAAATATATGTATAGCGCGTGAGCTTCTGCACATTATGTTCCAACTCAGCGTGTAACGTGATTATGTAACATGTTGGGAAAAGGAGAAAGGGTAGGTACTGGGGACCAATAAATTCATAAGCAAGTTAGCAGAGATTCGGAAATGAGGAAGGTTTTTGAACGACCCGACATATATCAAGTACTAAAGTTCGCTCTTAATGCGAAAAGGTCGTTATCTCAAAGTCTTAACGAGAGATCACGAAGTCGTTATCGTGAACTAACAGAAATTTTGTAGCATTCCAACGTGCCCTTGTACACTAAAAGAAGATAGAAGGTTTTTATATACATGTATATACACTCTTTGACAAAAAAAAAGTGTTACGCACAGATCTAAACGTCGGGAGTTTTCTCGTTAACGATGATAGATACAGTTTCGACACGTAGAACCCTTCTCGTCGAGAGAAATCGAAATAGTTCTGTGGCATCTATCACTGTTTCCGAGACAATAGCCCTTTCTTTGTCCAGACCTGTGCATAACTCTTTTGTCAAAGAGTGTACACACGTATATATCTCCTTTAATCTATTAGGTTGTTCGGAAAGTAATTTCGTTTTTTCTTATGAAAATGAAAGACGATTTTCAATCAGACGCGTTTCAAATGATCATGAACGGTCGAATTCGATAAATTTAATCTCTCAGCGATCTCACGAGTTGTTATTCGCCGGTTTGCATCAATTAATGCCTTTATTGTGTCTTCATCAGCTTCAACTGGCCTTCCAGAACGTGGTGCATCTTCAACATCAAAATTGCCGGATCGAAATTTTGCAAACCAGTTTTGGCACTGGCGTTCTGTCGATACATCTTCTCCATACACATCGGATAATTTTTTTCTCGCTTGAACAGCATTTTTACCTTTTCGGTAGTAAAAAAAGTAAAATATGCCGAAAATGCTGCTTTTCACTTTCATATTTGATAGGGCACCAACCAAAAACTACTGCGTAGAATCAATCGAACTTTTTTCACAAGCAAGCCTTGCTATATCAGCTGTCAAAATATATAATAATTATGCGGCTTAAGTGTGAAGTTGGCTGTGAAAAAATATAATAAGTCCTCTGTTGCGAAAAAACGAAATTACTTTCCGGACAACCCAATAGTTCTATGTATATATTACATACGTCAGATA
>NW_017306018.1:2168212-2180415 GCF_001594115.1 Trachymyrmex septentrionalis | reverse complement strand
TCCTCTGTTGCGAAAAAACGAAATTACTTTCCGAACAACCCAATAGTTCTATGTATATATTACATACGTCAGATGAGATGAAACAAATATATTCCCGATTTTATTTTAATTAATTTTCTTAGTATAATTTTATAGAAAATCTATAAAAATTGTAAAAATCTTGGGAATCGGATTTATTTAAATAAATAGTTTCCTACAGTTGTCTTTCTTTAGACAGTTTAAATTGCGCATGGTTAAAAACCTTCCTAAAGTTAGACAGTTAATTAAAGTTTCCATCAGTTCCTCCAGATTACGTTCATTGTACAACCATTACAGATAATGATCGATCTTTGGCCACGGTCTTAAGTGCGAACAGATTAAAGAATCGATCCTAACGCGCATATATGTCGGTGCTTGTCGAAGTCCTCTTCATTATCGTGTCCTCTCTCTAGATTAATGTCTCAACGGCCAGACAAGAAGAACGTCGATCCGATACGAAGCTACCTCACTCCCGCGGTGCTTGCAGGTTCTCTCACGTGAATCAAATAATCGACTGCAATGCACTACGGAATTGAGGATGCAACGCATCCTTACACTTGCATTCCTTTACAGTATTCTCTCTCTCTCCCTCTCTCTCTCTCTCTCTCTCTCTCTCCCTCTCTGTCTGTCTCTTTCTCTTTCTCTCTGTCTTTCGTTCTACCCGAGGAACTCCTTTCGCTTTATCTTGTCCTTCCAATACCTCGGATCCCTTCAGTCCGCTTCATTTCTTCTCGTATGCAGCATCGGCCTCGCCATTGTGCTGCCGAGGCACCCTGGTTTCTCATCATTTTCCAGATAAAAGTGCGCTTTATTCTTTCATTCTTCTTCATAGCGACGAATTCCTCACGCGAGACACGCCAATACGCACAAAGCCGGGGGATGCTCGCTGCTCGATCGGGGAAACGACAGCCGGATGAATTCGCGAGCGAATCATCCCCCGCTCGTCCCTGTGTCCCGAATATTATTTTCACTATGATCTTCATTCACCGACACTCGGAGCGTTTCTCTGTGTCTGCGTCGGAGTACATTGCCGTAGAGTATTGTATTAAATCTACCTATATCAAATTTTTCCACGAGTTATCGCGTCACAAAGAATAACGTTCGCTTGCAAGCGTGAATGAAAGATGATCGATATATGCAAAGCGTATAGTTAAATTTAACAATATAAAGAAGAAAATATCGCACATTCATAAGAATTCAACATTCAAGAATATATTTTACAGTAAAAAAATTGCATAAAAAGAAAAATTACTAAATGATAAATAATAAAGGGAAAAAACATTCGCTACTTCTTTTTACTACAGCGTGAGTATAACAAAGCATACTGTTGATTATCTTGAAATATAAAGAATCTGTACGAGCTTACACAACATATTCAACGTATGCAGTAATTTTATTTTCCATACCGTAATATTAAGTATTATATTAAATAACAATCGTACATTAAATTATAAAACTTATAATCATAACAAATTTAAATTAATCGCAGATTATAGATTTTCTGTTCGTGACATATATTCACAGACAATATCTTTTTTACATCATAATTATATTAAATAAAATTCTTATATTTGATATATAAAACCTGTGATAAAATTAATCGCAGATTATTTTCTGTTTGTGACATATCCATGGACAATATCTTATTGTTACACTATAATTAAACGAAATTCTCATATTAAATAAATAAAACTTGTAATCACACGTTTAAATTAATCGCAGATTATAATTATTTTCAGTTTGCTGTATAGCCATAAATGATATCGTAAGCATTCTCCAGAATGAAGCATCGTCCAGAGTTACGAGCCATCATCGCCGTTGCGTAATAACAGATGTGGGATATAATCATAAAAGTAATTTCGCGACGATGATCCAAGACGAGAGAGCTCTCAATCTGTCGAATAAACGCAATACCGCTAAAATAAGCACAAATTCTACTTGATATACGATATATTACGCATTCCAGCTTGCGCAATCTCCGTATTACTCGTAACTTCGTACGATTCCATATCTTATCCAACGTGAAGCTTCTATTCCAGCTGTGTTTATGGATTATACGTTTATTATAATATCGCATCGGAAAAGAATTTTCGATATATAAACGTAAGATCGAAATTGAAATCTTCAAAACTAGAGAATTCATCGGTTTCTTCATTTATTCCTGCACGAATTCCTGCAGAATTAAAGTAACGTTGTAAACTCCTAATCGTAAAGCACCACATTGTGCGATCGAGATTGAGAAACGTTTTCCCCTTTTCTTCTCCCCCGCATTTAAATTCCGCATATTACAGCCGCGTTTCAATAACGCGAGTGCGCCACGAGCGAAGGAGTTCAAACTCTCGTCTGAATTTTCCGCGACGATATCCAGAGATGAAAGATCGAAAACTAAGCTGCTTACGCGCGAGTAGTGATGATAGTGGTGGTGATGGTGCTGCACACCCCCATGCGTTGTCAGTGAAGAGACAAGCAAGAGAAAAAGCGCTCTGTAAAAAGTAGCAAGAGGATTCAACGTGATAGCAAAGGAAGCAACGACGGCTCGTTCTCTTTAATCCGGCTGAAACGTCGGGTAGTTACGGCTTTTTATTCGACAGTATAATAGCGGCCTTTCTGTAAGAGGTCCCATGGAACAAAAAAAAAAAAGAAAAGAAAAAAGAAAGAAAACGGAAAAATCGCAAGTGGATCGCGTACCATCGCGTATCACGAGATTCACAACGTCTCTCATACGTGCTCTATCTCCGACCGATCGCACCTTACGGAAATTATGGAGCTTTCACACTTTTAATTAATCCTATACATCCGCATTATCTCGAGCGAGAGAATTTATTTTTCACAAAAATTTATATCCCTCTCTTATTAATGCACGGCGTGTGTACAAATTCTTTCTCCGAGAAAGAAATTTTTCTCTGGTATACGCGATATCTTCGCGCTCTCTTATCGAAAATTGGAATAGACATATTTATCTTAAAGCGCAGCAAAGCCAAACTGTTCAAGAGAACCCGAAACTAGGTCAGACCTTTATACACACAACCGGCAATATTACAGAATTCAACAAATCCGGCCGAATCCCTATCTGAAAATTTATCGTTGGATGCAGTCCCGCTCTGTTGATCTCCATATCTGTGATCCGTATATTGGTTCGCGTTTACACTTCATCTGAAAGTCTCTCGCTGTATTCGCAATCAGAAAAGCGTCTCCGCGAGCGATCGATCCGCTCTTTTGTTACAGACACCCGTTCCCGCTCTATCCCCAATCCCCACGCTAAAAGCTGCGAGGAAGTGATGGTAGGGGAAAGGGGTAAAAAGGTGGGAGGGTGGAGGAGTAGAAGAGTTTTCTTGCGAAGGAGACCAGCATCGCGACACAGCCACGCGAAATCGCGACCACTATAAAGTCGCCGCATCGAGCTCTCAGCTCTCGGCTGCGCGGAATGTGATTTTTTTTTTTCTCTACCTCCCTACCGCCTTTCAACCCCCCTTGACTGTACTCCGCATTGAAATTAGCTCTAACCAAAGGTATAGAGCATGGACCACGCTATCCGTATCTAAATGGAATACCTTGACGTGGTCAAGAAAAATGAAAGAGAGGAGAAGCAAATAGCCAATTTCCCTCTCTTTCTAACAACATTACACCGTTGAAGAGAGAGAGAGAGAGAGAGAGAGATTAGTTATCTTCGCGTTCTATTTCTTTCATTTTTGTCGACAATTGTACACACGATTACGTAGTTCGTCCTCTATACTTTTGGCTCTAACAATCTGACAGAAATCATGGTCGGAATGAAATTATCGCTCACAATCGCTATAATCTTCTTGCGCTCTCTTTGCATTTTATATTTCAGCTGTACTAGAATAATCGGAAAGAATGGGATGAGAAAGAGGGATGAAAGATATACGCTAATCAGTGAGATCGCGTAATATCGCGCATGGATCATTCATGAGATAACCTTGTACTGTTAGATAAATTTAAAGGTCTCCATCTCTCAACTCTCTGTATTTTTCACGAGCAAGAAGCTTAAGCAAGCAATTAAGGTCAACACGTCTCTCTCTCTCTCTCTCTCTCTCTCTCTCTCTCTCTCTCTCTCACACACACAGCGCAGAAAAGTTCATCCAAATTCCAAATGTGAGCGATAGCACTTACTAAGGTTCTTTGTGATGCAATACGAGGAAAAGATAATAATTTCTAGATGAATAATTCTACTTTCACGAGAGCTCATTACACCTTGTTATCTAGACTCTCTGCCGAATTACCGCGTCGTCGTGTACAATATAGGTGTAGTCTCATGTCCAGCGAGAGAGGTAGAGCGGATCGCACTGTAAATAGAACGCTCGTCGGAATCGGCTAAACGTAATTTCGACGGAAGCGGAACATCATTTGCGAAACTCTGTGAATGTATCTAACAGGCCCGTGCTCGTGCGTCGGACGAAGAAAAAAAAGTTGGCGAGCCAGCGCGTGCACGCATACCTACATATGTATCTTACTTGTCGCGCAGAATTATACGCGCGCGATGTCATTGTCACGTGTCCGATTGTAACGCACCGATGCTGCATTCCCGAATGCTCCAATAATCAGATTATCACGAAATGAAATTGCGCCTCTCTCTCTCTCTCTCTCTCTCTCTCTCTCTCTCTCTTGCCCTCCCCTCCCCTCCCCCTACCCCTCTTGGTGGTTGGCGACGCGCTTTCGACCAAGTTGAGTAATCTACCTAAAATTGTACGGTGTTTCGTAACAGAGTCTCGCGAAAATATCACCGAACTTTTACGTCGTAAGATACATTCCGAAAAGTTCAGCTTATGTTTCCGTGGCGAATTTTGTATTCGACAATGGACCGTATGGCGCAGGATTTTCCAAACAGTGCATCGCAAGAGCTTTACGTATTTTCACATATTTTTCACGAGAGTTTTGTTTAGGATTTAGAATACCAGTGTTCCTATCTCAACCAAACAGAAGATACAAGTCCTGTGAAACGTAGATATCTGAAATATTGTTACAGGCTTTTTTAACATTATTTTCTACTCAAAAAAATAAAATGTACTGCAGTATTGACGGAAACATTTTCACAATCGTTTTCTTTAATCGTCGATTTTGTAGAATGTTTTAATCATAAAATTATTGGTAATTGTTTCATATCTTTTAAAAAACTATAAAAAGAATTTAATTTTTAGAAAGCGCAAAGAATATTCGAGGGCAACAATATAATTTTGTAAATCATATTATTACTTTACCCAATTATTACTCCTATGATATATATGTATAAAAAGATAATTACAATTTAAAATAGACCGATGAGAATGAATCTAATTGAATAAGGGAAATCCAATTTTTCAATCAAAATAAATTTTAACACTTAAATATTTCTGTGTGCATTTATATCAGACATGTTTCGTATATAAATTCATACAGAATATTTAAAAAAAGTAATATATAATATATAATATATAAAGAGTATCATATATTAATATAGATAAAAAAAAGTCACATTTATAGTAAAATTAATTATCAGCAAAAAAGTAGAATTCTTTGTAAAACAGTCATTACCAACAAAGTGCTTTAACATATAGTACGACTACGTACTTCAGCAGAGAAAGCAGTTTTGCAACTGTTATTAAAATTCTTCAATATCATTGGTTTATACATTTAGAGCCACAAAGAATCACAAGCAAAATTCAATCGTATCGCAGAATTTTACAACAGTAAGGCTAATTGTAAAGCTACTTTCTCCGCTGAGTGCAGCTATTTTTTACATTTTTCCTCTACTTGGGTGAACAAGAAAAATCTTGATACATTCTAGCAACATTGCAGCAACATCGTAACGTTGCTACAACGTTACTGGGACGTTTCAAGATGTCTCTTGCTTATTAGGCAGTACGAGCATTCTTTAGGATAACGTCCGAGTAACCACTTACCGTGAGGAGCTTTGGGCACATAGAGGTTCAAATACAAGCAGTCTTCGCTCTGATTGGCCAGTGCTGGCACCAGCCTTTTAAAGTAGGCCTGTCTCTGCCGCGGCAAGCTCTCGTCCAGTACCGGTGGCCGCTGCGGGCAGGCCGGCGGCATGGTATCGGCGAACTTGATGCCACGCCAGGGTGTCGGGGTAACCGGCGGCATGTAACGCAGCGCTCCGAGTGGCGGCGTCGCGTACGGCACGCCGTAATAAGTCTCGACGGCCGTCGACGATCTAGCCTCGATGCCGCGCAGGATACCGTATCGTGTTTTAATTGTTCTGGTACAATACTTCTGAGTGCCGGCCAGAGCCTCGGTACCTGCCAGGCAGCACTGGACGCATAGCAGCGCCAGCAGGAAGACGCTTTTGGCGATACCGCCGTCGGATGGGACCCTTCGAGGGATCCCTTTACTCGCGATATCCTTCGCACTTCGTCGTCGTCTTTCTTCTTTATATTCCCCGTCGTCGCTTCCCTCGTCGCATTTCCCTCCTTTCCGCTTACCTCGTTCGCAGCGTCGTTCACCCGGGGAAATCCCGTTTGTTTGCCGATTCCCCAGCTTCCCAGGAACCTCGTGATACGTCGAGCAAACATCCTGTCCCCGGTGAAGAATATTGTACCGCGTTCGATACGATACGATAATATCGAGCTGCGGAAGACAGTGCTGTCGAGAGACATGTTTAACTGACGGTCGCCGGTCGCCGGTGAGAAGGACGGTGTCGGGAGGCGAGAGGTCGTCTTTCCTCTTCCTCTTCCTCGGCAAAGAGGAGGAGGACGTCCGCATCGCGTCACGCCGCCGCGGACTGGCCCCTGCGGGCCCCGCATCTGTGGGGCCCTCCTACCGATGGACGACCCCTTTCTTCTTCCGCTTCCGATTTCCGCTTTCCTTTCCCGTTCACCGCAGCCGCCGCCGCCGCCGCCTTCTTGCCCGTCCCTCGGCCCTCCGTCCTCGCCGCCGCCGCCGCTGCCGCCGGCAATTTTTTGCGCTTACCCTCCTGTACCCCTTTCCGCACCGCCGCCGCCGCCGCCGCCGTCGCCGCCGCCGCCGCCGCCACCCTTATCCCGTCGCTACCGTCCACCCACTCCCACAGCTTCCGGTACGGTTTGCCGCCACCTCCAATCCCGCACCCTCCAAGCGGCTTGCGCTTCTCGTCCGCCGTTTCGAATTCAGAATAGCGACTCGGTACTACTATCGCGCTGCTGCCGCCGCTGCTGCCGCTGCTGCTGCTGCTGCTGCTGCTGCTGCTGCTGCTTCTGCTGCTGATTGGCTCCGAGCAAACTCTCACTTCCATTCTCAGGTGGATACGTTGCCCGCGTTGACGCTGAGCTGCCAATCTGGCGACTGATCGTCGTTATCGCGCAACACGACGCTTCGATGACGATCGACGGGCTCGAATCGTCGGCAGTGAATGATCCTGATGGAATCATCGGCGCCCCAGGCGTATACGATCGTTCGATGCACCACCCTCGCGAGTCGCCGACTCGCGCGGAATCCTCAACGTCCTCGTCGCTAAGAATCGTCTCGGGAAAGACGACGATTCTTCGATCCTCCGAGTTTCTGTTTCTCGCTCTCGCCGGAAACCACCTGCTTTCATCTCTCGCGCCCCCTTAACACGCTGCAACAACACGTAAAGGACGGTTCGTTAAGTTTGTGGTTTCCCTGAAAATTAATTTCACGTCAGATTCAATTAACTCGATGACAGTCGCACAAGTATATAAATGTATATAAACTTCGGACAGATCTCCGTCGTATGTATAATTTAAAATTTTACGAAAACAGACAGCTGTTCCTCGTACCCGAGAAATGGCGCGTAAATTGCTACGGTCTGCCCAGTGAACTGGAAAAATGTATGCTCGATATACTTTCGAGGGGACGATCGTGCGTGAAGCATGTATATCGCCAACGACATCCTTTTCGCACCCCTGTCCTAATCCTCCATCGGTTCGGAGCAAATTTCGAACACATTCTTTATCCTCTACATTTTCTGTAATCATTTATTTCTTTATTCTGTCGGTTGTTCTAAAAATATACTTGTTTCGGACGTGTGTATTCTCCATTAAACAAATACGCTTCTAAATAAATGGAATATTCGAATTTTAGTTTATTGATTTTTCCTCGGGACGCCACATAATTTCAAAAACTGTTCTGTTTTTTTTTCGGTTTATTATAAAATAACAGGAAATGAAGTAGATATTTTGCTCTCCAATCTAGGATAATATATATTTCCATATATTATTGCGGTGAAAACTGACCCCATTGTGGTAATAGCGCAAATTTGACCGTTCCGATTGAGTATTAATATGCAGATGTATGCACCGACCCTTTGGATCGAATTTTCGGGAATTCAGCGACGCTGGACTTGAAATTTACGTTCGTTAAATCAGTAATTAATATACATTACGCCGGAACCTAGTAGTGAAAAATCGAATCGCACGGCCAGTCGCCCGACAAAATCTAATTAATTGCAATGACGATGTAGTTTGATTCGAATGAGTTGCTCAAACTGCTCGTATAACGCGAAATCCGATAGCATTCAACTGTGGCTATGCGAGAATTTCCAATTTCCAACTTGGGGTAAACTATACTCTATCCCTGGCCCTTGGTGTATTTGGTACTGCAGCTTTAGAAACATTTCAACTCCTCTTCCCCTTGTTCGGAGACAGAGAAAGGAGTCTGCGTTTAAATTATCACGAAGTGATTCAGTTACGCCTGCCATTGTCTTTTTCCAAACGCCAAGCGAAATAGCGTGAGCTGCGAAGGTCCCCACCTATGTGACGAAAGCGGCGTAATAGTTTTCGTACCTCGTCGAGCGTGCAATTGTTAAGACAAGTCATATAAACGTACACTTTTCTTACACTTGCTACTTTTACTTTCTGAAACTTCTGGTAAACGTGCCGAAGTAAGAAGTATACCATCTATTTTCTTGTGACAATGACAAATGAGTGTTATTATACTTACGAAATACAAAAAGGGGGCGTAAATGCGTACCAAAAATTATAATTAAAAGTCTTACTTATCTTTAATATTTTTCATCCGTTTAGTTTTTTTCATTCGTTTAAAGAAATATTTCGAGAAATACAGAAATCCGTCCATTAAAGAGAATAAATCGTTAACTGCCATAATATTTTCCGTGTCATTTATTAGTGCTATTCGTATACCTATCTGTAAAAGGAACTTTAGAATTATGAAAGCAAAGCTCGGTGAAATATAAATAGCGCGCCATATAAATACCTATTTGTGTAAACGTTCAAATGCTAATTATATACAATGTTGTATCCACAATTTAAATGTGTTTATACAAAATTTGATTAATTTCATGTTCTCTTGACGTGTGATAACTCGCACGTATATATTTACAGCAAATACGAATTTTTTTCTCGCGCTCCTTTCGATCGGGAACGTGCCGGCTATAGTTTGAAGTAAGTATTCCCGATTCTCGAGTTAGTCCGACTTGCTCCTTCTAAGTACTTTGCAGATCGGATTCCCCGAGGGTCTTTCGACAGAGCAGCGCGATGCCGACGCAACCTCGCAAGTTCAGAAAGAGGTGCAAACTATCATTGGATTACGCTTCGATTTCGCGCCATTCAAGCGAGCAAGCAAAAACGAGATGCCAATGCTGAATCATATAAGCGCGACAATCTGGTCTGGCGAGCGAAATTAAATTCCGGAGCTCGCGCTAATTGCAGCAGGAAGAAGGGAAGGGATGACCGGACGATTAATAATTCACCGACGGGGAAGATAAGTTCGAAGTTTCCAGATCCACGAGAAGAATCTACGAGAAATTATTGAGGCAGCAACGATAACGTGAAAGGTAGAACGGATCCTTAGCGAAAAACGCCGATATATTATCGCGGAAATTGCGCGAGTGCCGGCGTGACATTTTTGCACGGATCAACGAGAGCGTATCCTGCAAGAAATGGATGAGTCAAAGAGAATTGATGGTGATCCATTTTACAACATTACGAACCCCCAATCTTCGAAATTGAGGCTTAGCTTCATAACCATTCTCTCTCTCAATTCATTTCTATCATACTCTATCTTTATAATATATTAATTTTAACTGACGTGCGAAATATGGCTGGAATTTAAATATATATTATGAAAGTGCAAAGAGAAAGAAATAAGAGAATTCGAACACTTCAATGACAAAACTGATTTCTAAAAATGGAGATGTACTTAAAAAATGCATTACTGTAAAATTGCAATATTTTGTTGTTAGATTTATCGTCAAATTATTTCAAAGTTTTTACATAATAAAATATTCTATCCAATAACTAAACTAGAAATGATTGAAATAATCAAATATTATTTTATGTATTAATTATATTGTGCGCGATAAAAAATCCTATTCAGTATTTATAATCAGCCGCAAAAAAAAAAACGCGCTATCGTAACGTTTTAGTGACTCGATTTTTTGAGTAGGTGAGTACATTTATATTTCAACTTTATCTTAATTATAACTGATATATTTATTCGCAGTCTATAAAATTATATGCTCAAATTCAAAAGCTGTATTCAGTAAAAAATTGAATGAAATGGGAAACTAAAATAACAAGAACGTATATAAGAATCGCATAAAATAAATGTATGTGTTCTAGTAAATGCAAATTTTTTTAAAATATCAATTATTTATATTTTCTGTAAATAATATTTAATATGACACTCAATCAATATAAGTATAGTTAATAATCCTGAATATTCAATCTTCAAAAAAGTGGTCTACAAAATCTGAAAAGACTAACGATGAATTGTTTTCGCGATAATAATTGACGGAAATCTATGACGTAGTTGCCATTGTTGGTATAATTTTACTCTTTCCTGCAATATATGTGTACGCGACAAACTAATATTGATCGAAAACGATGCGCGGATTTCTTCAAATCTCGAAGTTATCATCGACAATGTTTCGAAGCCATATGTTTCAGATTTGTTGAACAACTGGAAAAAGTAAAGTTTACAAAAGCAATCAAATACAATTATTCACAGTGAATAATGTGTTTTTGCCGAGTGTGAGACCATGTCATTCGTTTAACTTATGAATTATTGAGCAGGAACATTTTGCATTATTTACAGGATAATCCGAAAAAATGTGAGGAACGCACCGGAAAACATCCAACTCCTTATCTAGCGTCGTCTCCTCGTATCACATAGTGCATAATGATATTCACTCGGGTATTCTCGATCAGATAACTTCCGTATCGGTCCAGATAATTTCAATTCTATCGCTCCGGCACCACACGCACCAACACGTAGCGCTTCGATCCATTCGACGTGGCTCGCATCACGTTAAGAGTCCGGAGTTGACGTTTACGCTCTTGAGAACAATGCCGATTCACGCGTCCGAGCGCAGTCCAAATCGCTCGAAGCGTCGTCAAGCCGCGATTGGAGCGCGGACGCGAGATATTTGCCGATTCACATACTCTCCGCTTAAGCACACCTTCTCGCCAGCTGTTGAATCGCGACGCGACGACGACCCGTCGCGAGACGGACTGCATGCAAGAGAGCGAGACTGCCGAAACCAGCCAATTCCGTACCAACAATCAACCCCCAGGACGACCCGCACCCTTCGTGTGCGCGATCGACTGTATCCCGGGCACTACTAACGCGCTGAGGGCTAGCAGCCGTGCGACCTCCGCGGAGGTGGCGGTGCTGGTGCCTGCTGCTCTTGCCGCTGATAGTAGTGATGGTGGTGGCGGCGATGGTGGTGGTGGTGGTGGTGGTGGTGGTGGTGGTGGTGGCGGCGGCGGCGGCGGCGGCGGCGGTGATGGTGGAGGTGGAGGATGGTCCGGCACTCGAGGAAGCCGGGACAGCCACGGCGCCGACGCCTGGTTTGATTCCGACCAGCGACGGCCCGGTCGATAGCACCACGGCAACCCCCGGGTCGTTCCGGCTTTCCTCTCCCTCTCTCTCTCTCTCTCTCTCTCTCTCTCTCTCTTTCTCTCCATTTCTATCCCCTTCTACTATCCCTCTCGTCGCTTTTGCCACCCCCACATCGAGGGAGCCTTCTATCCTGCTTCTTCCTCGGGTACGCGCAGCATCTTTTCTCCGACCGCCGCCGCCGGCTCGTGTTCCACATCCTCGCGGCTGCCGCTGCCGCCGCTGCGCCTTCGACACCCACGTCTCACACACGCCACCCTTCGCTCCTGTCTGTCCTCCCTCACATACGAGAAGGGCACGAGCGAAAGCTGCTTCAAGAGGCTGCTTGGTGTGCGAAACGAATTCTCTTTCTCCTCTCCCTCCCTCCCCCCCAC
>NW_017306018.1:2160800-2168112 GCF_001594115.1 Trachymyrmex septentrionalis | reverse complement strand
TTCTCTTTCTCCTCTCCCTCCCTCCCCCCCCTCACTCTCTCTCTCTCTTTCTCTCTTGCTCTCTTTCTCTCTCTCTCTCACTCTTCCTCTTTCCGTCTTTCGCTTTCCGTTTCGTAACGGCAAAGCTGCCGGAGGCAGACGTCACCCACGCGACTCGCTTCGCGAAATAAGCGAACTGGCGTTTGTGTGGCTGTATTTCCGCCAGAGTGGTATCGTCGATTGTCGAGCTAATTCCTCGGTGTGCACAGTCAGATGAATCCGTCGAGTCTCTGAAGCACAGATTTTGCATGCGCGAAAGGGAATAGCTGACAAAGTATTTCTTGTAAGATGCAACAAAAAAATATTTCCACCACCTTTATAAACGTTTCTCTACGGGTTTTTGACGCAAGATATCGTGTTCCTACAGAATATTTATAGCTATAGCGCAACATGTTTTCGTGCTACCATGCTTCGGAGTTACTCGGAAACGATCATTTCATGCACGAATCTACTTTTTCACGTGGTTTTTTTTTTTTCATTTTTTTCTAAATATTCCCCCGCGTATAAACGTAAAAACCTACATTTTTTTTTTAGTTTTAATTAATGATAGATACATGTGATAAAAGCGAGAGGATGAATTTTTCAAATATTTAAAACAATGCTCCTCTAGTCTACTTAAAAAAATTCGCAGCGTTTAACATCGCTTGAATCTCACTGAGTTAACACCAATTCTTTCTTACTCTTAACACCCTCAATCATTTTCAAGCTGAAATTGTTCATATCTGTTCTATACTTTCTGAGAAATTGGGTGCTACGCTCGAAGGAGTATAAACGAGCGGGGAAACCATTAGGGAGCGAGATATCCGTATACTAAGACCATATGGCCTCGCCGCGTTACATTTATTATAAGCCCACAAATTCACATACACTCGAATAATCGGAGTCAGAAAATTGAGGTCCTTCCGTTCGAAACGGCCGTCCGAATCCGGGTCGAACGCTGGAATATTTCACATCTAATCGTCTCAGCGGTTGCGATTTTAAGGATTTACGAAAGCGCTCGATATAAAATTCAGGCTCACCTAAATTTTAGCACCTTTAAAGTCCTATATAACCCGGAAATCTTCACATTCTGATATTTTATATCACACCGAAATCATCGAGAAACGATACGCGGCAAAATTTTATTTTCACCGATCGAAATCCAGATTCTCGTTATAATATTTTCCTCTCGATCCCATGAAGAGAACAATTTTCAACTTTATGTTTCTCACGTTCTTAGGTACATATTTGTCGACAAACTTCACGCATCGATCGGATTTTGACGTCTCTTTTATTCTGACTTCCACACGTCCCGCGCGAACGATAAAATACCGGTACGTTATGTCCCGCTATTATAATTCATTCACCGATCGATCGAGGTCCTTCATCGCCAGCGGCGAAGCTGTCCGCTCGCGCGCGACCGTGTCACGCGTAAAGATTGCAAACTCACGAAAGGATTCAAATCGCCGAACGTCGACCAAAACGTGAGCAAGAGCGTGCCACGTAAATTGCCTCGTTATCGTCGCCATCGCCATTATTTACGACCCTTAACGAGGGAAACCTCATACTCTCCACGGCCGTCAGACTCGCGTGAGGTACTCGTCTACACGCCAGGCCACTTCCTCCATTCTCCGGCTCTTTTGCTTTTTCGCATCTCCTAGTCCTATTTCACCCTCCCCTCTTCCCCCTTCTCTCTCTCTCTCTCTCTCTCTCTCTCTCTCTCTCTCTCTCTCTCTCTCTCTTTCACCGACACTCTGCCCATGATTTACCTGTCATCAGATTGAAACATCACTCCGATTAATTAAAACCGAGCTGAGAATACATCAATTCAACCAGCTCGTTAAACTATAGACCCTGCGTTCCCCCACGCGGCACAAAACCGTCGCTTTGGCCGCAACGGACACGATCGGTTAGACGACACATTGACAAAGTTTGGAAATGCCCGCAGCCGACACTGACAAAGCCAGGAAATTACCGTTTTTGCGCGAATCCCACTTGACACTTGAAATTTTGCGGTGTTTGAAAAAAAGAAACCCCCCTCCCCCCCCTCCGCCGGGTGATCCTCATTTCGGAATTAATTCCCACTAATTGAAGAATAATCCAGGATCGTTAAGGAGTAATGTGCAGTATTATTATACGCTGCGTGATGCGCATATTTGATTACTGTACATTGAGGGGGTTGCGTTTGTTAAATGTATTAATGAACACGAGTCCATCCGCGCTGCCAACCTCGCCGAATATAATTGAATCGAATCAAGAGATGGAATCGCTCTGATACAATTCGCGAGTTCTATACAGTGGTGCAGCGAAACAAATTGTGGTATTAGCGATCGCCGTGTACGGGCTTATAAAAAGCCCCGGCAATGAATGGCGAAATTTACGAAAATTGAAGACCCTTCCTTACATCATGTATTGCAGGTATGCGCGGTGTGCCGGTGTGTTCCACGCGTCCAGCAGATTAATCATAGGAAACACAACGGCGCGCGTAATAGAAATGACGTCTCGGGGGTGGCTACTACGAAATGATAAAGGGGCGAGAGCCTTACGCCGGACGTAAAGTCCAGATCCAAGAGTCGCTCGGCGAAATTGAAAAGTGCACGAGTTTTCGCGAGCAAGAGCGGCACGAGGATAGCATCCGGATAGCACGCCGGAGAGACGGGAGAGCAACTCGCGTGGTGGCGCCGGTAACCCTGAATTACGGGAAGAGCGAGACCGCTTAACCGGAGGAGGAAAAATAAAACTGGGAGAACGGAAATGAAATTGGCTACTCCCAGTTCACCCGCTAAGGAAGCGCCGTTAATTAGCCAGCTGTATTCAGGGAGTCGTAAACCGACGCAGGGCGAAGTTAGGTGGGATAAAGTCGTGGAGGAAAGGTCTCGCTCTTTATTTTTTTTTTTCTCCTCCTCTTCCTCCCCCTCCCTCCTCCTCCTGCCCTTCTCCTTCTTCTTCGCGCCGAACGATGGCCGTCCCAATTTCCGCAGCGACGTTCTCGATCGATTTCGCGGTCGTTTCGCGGCGGTCAGATTAATGAATCGAATTTTCAACTCGACGCCAGGCTTTTATCCACGACGAGATAAAGTAAAGTCTTAAAGCGCGCGGCCTCGGGATAGATCCTCGTTACGGAGCGACGCCTTTTCGCGCGGCAACTTCGCGTAAAAAACGCGATTATACCACGCCACGCCGCGGCCGGTTCGTTCGTCTACTTTAATCCGATATTATGTTTAATCCGATACTCGGACGTAAAGTATTACCCGCGCGACGTTTCGCGGAAACGCGCGAGTGCGCTAAATATTGTGCAAAAAAATAAGAGCATGTCGTAATGGGCGTCAAGAGCGCGGTAGGGACAGAAGCTTTCGCAACTCGCTGCAAATTACGTCGTGCGCGTCCGCCGGCAGCTAATTATTATTAAAACGATTGTTGAAACGACATACCCGCAACTCTCCCGTGAATTTTCAAATGAAATTCTAGAATTTTAAAGTATCTCACGTCGCGTCCATTAATTATCTGCGCGCGTGTGTATTCACGTATGACGATAAATTCGATACACACAGACGTGACAATAATTTAAAATAACGAAGAAATATAGACGTTATTATTCTATAGAGAGACAGAGAATCTTCGTCTTCGCCGGATCGTCCGTAGACCGCAACGATTACTGCGCCTGTAATAAATCGTTAGCAGTTAAGGATTTCAAGCGGCGATTTGCAAGGAAGCCGCACTCGCGCGCGATAAAATTCATCTCTGGGACGCGACTGTCGCGCGCGGCTCGTCGACGGGGAAACGAAGATGGTCATCATTTCTGGGGTATATCTGGGAGTGACAGCTGTTTTAGGATAACCACGCTGTGAGAAATACGATAACGAAACCGACATTCGCCGTAACGAATAGCCGCGAGTGCGCCGCAATATCGTAACGAGGTTACACTATAAAGGATAATAACCGGAAATATATCTGGAACTACGGAAAATTGTATAGACGGCAACGTGTATATAAACCGACGGAGTTTGGAATGGTTAAATAACAAGTTTTGATAAGCTTTTGCACAGACGTTAATACCGAACGCTGTACATGCGAACGAGTCGACTCCATCAGTCAAATTTAATCACTCTCAGCCTTCTAAACAAATCCCGAAACTATATCCTTTAATACTCTAAATTTTTAATTGCTTATGCACTATTTAAAAAAATGAAATGTACTCCAGCATTTCTATTTTTTTCATTGCATTTTTTTAAAAATAATTTATATTTTTTTAAATAATATCACAAAGGAATATTCCTTAATTGGAGAAAACCTATTTAGACTTTCAAGTTAATAGTGATGATGTGAGTAGTGCAATCGCAAAAGTAAAAAGAATTTTTCTAATTCCTCATTTAAATGCAGAAACCGAAATGGAAATCGGCGATGGAGAGCTCCAAAAATACTGAAAAGAGCTTTCAATTTTTTTCACTCGAGGTTTTTTTTTTTTGTTTCGTTCGTCGCTCACGTCGTCTACGAAACTTTCATTAACGTCCGATTTCGTCAGGATTTTTGAACGCTGTCAGAAAATGCCGATACGGCAATGTGGCGCGAGAGATGTTATTATCAGAGGTATCTTGCGCATTTGAGTTTATCAAATGCCGTACACTCTCAAATCCGCTTCGCTTTTAGTGAACGGTCCATGTCTCTCAAATATCACTATGCCAGATTTTCTTCGACAGATACGATCGAAAATTCAATCTCATCCCGCCGTATTTGTAATCGAGCACGTTTCTCTAATCGCGAACTCTCGAGAAGGACACTAGCAAATTGAGGCAAATACGATCGACGATACGAAAGTATCGAGCAAGAAAGCAGCTTAGCGACCTCCTCTCACGTAACATCGTTTTTTACTATCTTCCTGGATGTTGCGTCTCGGCTCCCTGCTTGTCATTTAGTTAAAACTTAAGAGCTGATTTATGTACCTCCTTTGTAACACGGCCCGAAGAATCTAAAAACTTTAATCTTAATATTCCACTGCTAAAAGCTACCTTAGGCTATATACTTACGACACATTATCCAAACTTTCAGATAGTGTTGTTTCGTTGACCTTTGTCACGTACAGAATGCAAGTAACTATTAGATTGTTCGGAAAGTAATTTTGTTTTTTCTTATGAAAATAAAAGACGATTTTCAATCAGACGCGTTTCAAATGATCATGAACGGTCGAATTCGATAAATTTAATCTCTCAGCGATCTCACGAGTTGTTATTCGCCGGTTTGCATCAATTAATGCCTTTATTGTGTCTTCATCAGCTTCAACTGGCCTTCCAGAACGTGGTGCATCTTCAACATCAAAATTGCCGGATCGAAATTTTGCAAACCAGTTTTGGCACTGGCGTTCTGTCGATACATCTTCTCCATACACATCGGATAATTTTTTTCTCGCTTGAACAGCATTTTTACCTTTTCGGTAGTAAAAAAAGTAAAATATGCCGAAAATGCTGCTTTTCACTTTCATATTTGATAGGGCACCAACCAAAAACTACTGCGTAGAATCAATCGAACTTTTTTCACAAGCAAGCCTTGCTACATCAGCTGTCAAAATATATAATGATTATGTGGCTTAAGTGTGAAGTTGGCTGTGAAAAATACAATTAAGTCCTCTGTTGAGAAAAAATGAAATTACTTTCCGAACAACCTAATAAATATAAGAACAAAAATATCGAAATTGAATATTTTGCCCTTCAAGTTTTTTCGCTATAAATGTAATGCAGATAATAAACGTACGCGTTGAAAAAATCTGAACGAACCTGCAGAACTGGATTGATCGTAATACGCGCAATAAGGCGGTTAAAATGTTAACAACACGTCATATAAACGGCGAATACTCTCAATTATCGTTCTAGTGACTCTCGTCCCAGTAACGGGGAAAAAATTGCTCGCTAATAGCTAGGGAAAAAAATTACTCGGTCATCGTGAAAAGCCAGTGCTCCAATTATTCCATTCTCGTCTCGTGGATGTGCGATTGACATTCCAGAAGAGCACCCTGAACCCTACACCCACTATATCGCCACCGCCTATATCTGTGCACCACTTCAGCGTGAATTGCTGGTCAGACTTACCCCGGACGAGTGAGTGTCGATGTAACTGTCGAGCGCAAGACAAAGTGGAGTACTACGGAGGTAGGTAGGCAGTAAACGGAAGACACGGGACAGGACGACGAAGAGTGAAAGAGAGAAAGAAAGAGGGAGAGAGAGAGAGAGAGAGAGAGAACGAAACAAGAAGAGCGAAGTAGACGGCAAAATAGAGAGAAGGCAGCTATCGCTTTCTCGTCGTGTTTCGAGGGGTTAAAGGGATCTAGAATCTCTCGGGTAGGGGAGTGCGGTTACGTGGATCATCCATGCGCATCAGCACTGCTTTTTTCTTCCGGATCTTCTGTTACGTACGTACAGCGGAAAACTGGGACGGAGAAAAACAACCAAGCGACGAGGATAAGTGGGAAAAGGCGCGGCGAAAAGGAGCAAAAAGGAGGACTCCGGGATGAGAAATGTGTAATTTAACCCCTTCGCGCACTCACGGACGAGTTATCACGCGCGCGGCCCAGCCTCTGCTTTAAATTTATGAAGTTTTATAAATCTCTGCTTTTTTTATTAGTAAATATACTGCGAGATAATTTTGTTTCTTCTTTTATTAACAAAACTCCTTCTCCGGAGGAATCGTTCCCGTTTCGCTATGATCACGTGCATGTAGAAGCTTGATAATAACATTTCGAAACAAGGATGATGAATATAATAAAGGCTTAGCGATAAAAATATAAAATAACGTTACTCGCGTTCCGTCAGATCTAATGATTTTAATTCATTTATTATTAAGTTGTAAAAAGCGGAGTTCAAAGTATCATAAATCTAATTGTGGAAAGATAAAGGAAAGAAGCGTGGCTGCAAAATCGCTTTCACTGTTAATTAGCGACAAACGTACAAATACCTTTATTTCACGGCGAACAACGGGCAAGTAGAACAGAGAATCGCTAGCAGATAAAGATCCGGTAATTCGTTAATTGGTTACTTGGTGCAAGTGCAGCTGAAGCAAAGAATTACTCAACCCTATTAAAGCACACGCAATGATCTAGTTAAAATGTAACTGTAGAACTCTATTTATCGCTCGTTTTATTTCTTCCGAAATACATTCGGAATTATATATCCATATATTAAATAAATCTCTACAATGCTCAACATATAAATAAATCTTTACGATACCCATATGTGAACACATATTTGATCTTTTTATATTAATTTCACAAACTGTGCGACTGTCACTGTTATTTTTCATTTATTAA
>NW_017306018.1:2144961-2160700 GCF_001594115.1 Trachymyrmex septentrionalis | reverse complement strand
TATAAATAAATCTTTACGATACCCATATGTGAACACATATTTGATCATTTTATATTAATTTCACAAACTGTGCGACTGTCACTGTCATTTTTCATTTATTGACAAATACCTTTCATAATGTTAAATAAGACAGATATTCTCTATTAACCCACAAAGGATTAGCGTAACCCCCCTTCCCGATTTTTATAGTCTAGACATTCAAACACGCTTTGAGCAATGGTGCTGAGGCTGGAGGGGAAAAAACTTATGTACCATCTCTACAATTTCCTTGCTTGGCGACCTTCTAATGCGCCATTAGCTACGTAGTTGTACGGTGTAAAATGCGTATCGAGGTTACTCTAACCCCTTGTGAATACGACGTCAGGAAATCCGAACTTACTGCAACATTGAAATGTAAGTAGAAATGATTAATTGGATTATTTATGATTTTAATTATGAGTGCATATCATAAAAAAATGATTTAAATCAATTTTGTCGTGTGTTTTTAATATCAGAAAAAGACTGACTTCGTGCGCTTCATTTGATTGATGCCAAATAGAGCACTTTGGACAAAGTGGTGAGTTTTCTTTAATAGAAAATTATAAATATTTTTTGAATTATTCATGCTTTTGTATTTTTCGTCAGAAATCATGTTAGGAACAAGTCTCGAGTAAGAGAGGCAAAAGAAGTAGAGTAAAAATCACTCATTTTCGCAAAAAAATATCGTTTTTAGAACAAAATCGCAAAAACGCTTTTCGTTTTTTAAAGTTTAACTATTAGCTGTTAATTCATCACTAATAAAATCTTCTTTCATTTATTTTTAACAAAAAAATTAAATTTTGAAAAAAAATTCATTTTTTTTTTTACATTTTTTTCAATCCCTTATTGTAAAATATTTTTTGTGCTACAACATTTTAGACTTTCTAACTCACAAATTCTTTTTTTTTCAGTCTTCAAACGATAGATTAAAAAAAAAATTTGTTAAAATCGATGCACTACAATCTAAGATACAAGCAAAAGAAAACGCTGGGTTACAAATATCCGGATGTGAGTAGAGACTTTTTTGAAATGTGAGGGGTTACTGAGGGTTAAATATAAAAGTTTCTTAACCTGTCCCTTAATTATTCTCCATAATATCTCTATAATTATTCTCTGATACTTTTTCATTAATAATACATTAATAATACATTTTCATAAAAAGAGTCAATAACTATTTATCTTTAAAATCCATATTGCCGCGACCAATCTTCAGAAACATGTTTCGTAAATATCTCGGAAGAGCAAAGTTTATGAAGTTTCTGAACTTACTCTCGCGCTTAAACTCTTTCAATTAAATCGCGATAATTGTCCGTATACACAGTATAGTAGATATTCCTTTTTATTGCTTCTCTCGCTTTGCGCGCTTGCTGCCAACAGATGTCCTGCCGTTTCTACAAGATCAAGTACTTTTAGGCGTGGATTCAAAGATTATATTTATGGAGATTGGACTTTAATCTTTTTCAAAGTAGACTCTTTGTCAGTCCATACATTTATATAAGCTCCAATAAACTTTTTATGCCTGAAAGCATTTTTCAAACTTGTGGATTGCCAAAAGCTCCCTTATTACGTTCTCGATAATGTCATCTCTTGTAACTAATTATGTATCTTCAAGTTCTTTTTTTTTATTAAGTAAATCAAGCTCTATATATAATCACTAATATATTTCATACTCTTCAAATCTTCACCGTGTGATTCCTAGCTGTTTTCAGAAATTTAAAAAGCAATTTAATGATAACAAAGATAATATTATCAAGAAGGAGACGTAAGGGAGCTCTTAGGCGATAAAATTGGTTTGAAAAAAAATATTTCCATGCATGGAGGGACCGGTATGTGGACTCACAAATTATAAGAGCTTATTTCAAATTAGTATTCCAAGAAGACAACAGAATCAGATTATCACTTATAGATTCCTTTTGATTATCTCAAGTTAGCAAGCATAATGGCGGTTTCAACTAATCAAAGTTTATCAAGAACGCAGACATAACATCATTCACAACAACGTACAATACATTTCACATACGTACATTTTACATTTATAAACGCCTATTTTGTTGCATGGCCAGATTCTGCCTTCTAAGGACATTACTTGAATGAGATTGAAGTTAATCTGTATAAATATAATCTATTTAATCTCGGCGCCTAAGTTTGGATATTATTTATCAGACCTTATAACTTTTTTTTCTCAAAGCGATAGGAAGGTATAACGTCTTCCCTTTTTTCACGAACGCGGGCGTCAGTTCGTATTTTATCTTGTAAATCGCTTCATGTCAGATAATCCCAAGATTCCATTCGAAACTAACCACACTGAGATTATTCGAGGAATGGTGTTAGGAATGCAACCTATTCGCATCTTCGCCGTCATCCTTATTTCTATCTTGGTCCCGTTAGCTTCGCGTGAGACCCGCATCAACGGGAAGAAGACAACAAAAAGATAAAGAAGGTACGATCCGCGAGATGTGAAGATAACGAGGAGGAAGCGAACAAAAATAGGAATCCTACGAGACGAGTTATGCACTTTACACACTTTTGGCGCCAGCGCTAATTATGATAGAGCATGTAGCAAGGTCTCTGTCGTAAATGCCAGTCAGTCTGCCGTTTAATGTTACCAAGAGAAAATCTCTTCTTCTTCTTCTTCTTCTTTTTCTTCTCTCTCTCTCTCTCTCTCCCCCTTCCCTCCCCTCTCTCTCTCTCTTTGGATAAATATTCAGAGGCCTTTTTTCACGAGCACGATTCAACGAATCCGATTACACCAATTTATTTTTTTTTTTTTTCATTTTGTTTTGTAAACGCGTACGCGCTTACTCGTTATGCAACCGGTGCAATCATAGAATTCGAGTAGATGCGTATTTTTTCTCTGATTGTTGCCGTTCGTTATCGCTGAAAAGTTTGAATATCATAGCATCACAGCAACAGAACGTGTTCTCAGTTCGAAGTACCAGTGAGCAGTACCAGTGATGGTGATTTAATACAAAACGTATCAGGTACTTTTACATTCCTTTTAATCCTTGAAATATCCGAGATTAACCGATCTCGCGTTTCCGCTTCTATCATTTACAGGGTCCTCATTTTTATGTGATATTCATATTTTTGCAATTTTTATGAACGTTTAAGCGAGTATATACTTTTTCACCAACTGAACTGTGATTTATACCTCGTACTTGAAGTACAAACTTTATACAGGATGTTCCAAATTTCGCGTGGCATCGTTAATAGCAAAGATTCCTAAGGTATTTCAAAACGAAAATCCTAATACCAAAATGTCGTGGGTACGGCAGTTTTTAAATGAAAATAACATCTTTTTAAGCGAAGATATTTTCAAGCATTAATTCTATTCTTTTCTATTCTTCTAAATCTTCTGTATTATACTGTACAGTGTGTCATCTCGGACAATTCAATTGGCTAACATTAAAAACCCTTTCTCATTTATTTAAGAACCACCTGTAATCTCGACATTTTTAGGGGATTTTCATCTCAAAATAATCTCAGGAATCTACCATTAACAGATGTGTCACGCGAAATACTGAGTTACTCTATATATTACAAAATATCGATTCGAATCCTCCTGTCACCTGAATATTTCAATTTTTTTCTTTCTTCGTACGTAAAAGAGGCGGGAATGATTTTTCCGAATAGATCCGTCAAGATCGTTCGCAAGATGAAGCGCACCGATCTTTCTGCTCTGACAGGATTCAACCGATTTATACGCATGTCCAAAAAGATGATCGTTCGTATCCATTTCTGTCTTCTTCAGGAACACGGTGATGCGAATCGATGCCGCCCACGGTTCCGATACTTTCCGCTCTGTTGCTCTCGTTGATATTAGAATCAACGGAGGGTGGACAGAGGATGGAACCCGTTTCCCTGTTGCGACAAACCCTCCGATACTGGCGGAAAATATACAAGACGTACATCGATGAGGTGACTCTCGGTTACTGTTGGGCGAACTATTTGCTCAAGATAAGCAACGAATGGTCGACGAATCTATCCACACTGACACTCGCCGCGATGGAGGTTCGTTCCGACATATCGTCCGCCGAAGCAACGCAGTTCAATAAAATACATCCACGAGAGAAACGGTGGCATGCAACGGCGAAATCCGCTATTTCGAAGTTCACAAACAATCCCGATAAACATCAAGTCGCTTTGCAATCAAAATTGATTCAAAAGCGAAGGAAACGGTTAATGGATAAAACCGAGGAAGTTTCACAAATTGTACGAAATAATTATGCGGAATGGAACGGTAAAATTGATGAAAATGAAAGGATGATCAATTCTCACGTAAAGAACAGGTCAGAATATCTCTTTCATAAGTAAAGCTTTCACTGATGTTTTTTTCAATATTTCCGCGATAAAAGTTATTACTCTAAATTTTTTTAAGTGAAATCTCACTCTAAAGGGTAAAAGTTAAGCCAGTCTTCTCTGCCAGTCGAAAAAGAATGACACAATTTTCCATCTTTAAGAGTGAGCTTTCAGTCTAAAAGTTTTAGAAAGTAATTTTAAAGCTTTTTGTAATCTCTGCAGGAGATGAAAAATAAATATATAAATAAATATAAATAAATATTATATATAAATATAAATCAGTTGTCTTATCATGATAGCACGAGCGCAAGAAGAACTTCTAATCTAATGTTTTTTACCGCGACGTGATCTCCATCGTATAAATTTTATCTTTCGCTCCAGACGTTAAGCTGAAGATAATATTATCGTTAGTTTAATCCTTTTAGCTACAAGATGACATACGTGCAAATATTTCAGACGGCGAGCGATCTCGATGCCAGAACTTCTGCGCGACGAACGAGAGACTCTACGAGATGGCCACGAGTTTTCATCTCGCGGGACCAGTTCGCACGCCGTTAATCCGACGCCTAATTCCAGGGACGATGACAAAGTCGATTCTGGATCGACAGACCTCGGGGAGGAAGATCCACGTCGTAAAGTTTTACGTTCGCTGACAAGCCATCGTGACTCTTTCGTCGAGGACGCTTTCGCGTCGCGTTCATTTTCACTCAAAGTTACCCGTGAAGGATCGGTTGGCGGCCAGCGGTTTCCCTTTCGACGGTACTTGCCGTCACGGAAAAGAAATTCGAGAGTCGTTGAGACGTTATCCGATCCCTGGATGCAGGAAGATCACAGAGCCGAGGGAGATCCCGCAGGACGCCGAGCTTCTTTGAACAACGACGGAAGTTCGTCGGCGCCATCGCGTTCGCAGTTCCGGCGAGTAAACGCGGACACGAAACGCTCCCGTGTGAGTGTCGTAAAGTTGATGGATTCTGAGAGAAATTCATCGTGCGATCTGACGATAAATTCAACGATGTCTCATCGAAAGCCCGAGGAATTATCTCGCGATTTGCTTTTATCGCCTCGTGGAGGAAGTGCCGTTGCCGAAAGATCACTTTTCGAAGGAAGTGGAGGAGATGCTTTTAAGAGGGACGTTCTTGCAATTCAAAACGGTCAGAGGAAACGACGTGAAGAAACGACATTGTCAGCAGCTGAGGGAAGTGGAGAGCTCAAAGAACGGAAAGGACGTTTCAACGATACATCCGTTCTTTTTGTCGCAGCTCAGAAGATCGCAACAAATGCTTTACGAAAATCGTCGATTTTCCCCCGTCCCGACGATTCCGCAGAAATCGAAGCAAGTCGACGACCCCATTCGAGGGTTGTGAGAAACGTGTCTTCATTATTTAACATTGAACAATTTAACAGGGATTACAAAAACTCGACAAGCCAATTGATTCAACATTCGAAACTAATCGTTTCTCAGAAGCAACTGCAATTATCCGACGACTTGGAATGGTCTGTTATATCCAGTATACGTTCGTTTATTGTCGCTGTTTTCGGAACATTGGGAATGTTCGTTCATGTAGGCCGACGTATCATAAATGTCGTACAAACGAACGCGGTTCTAGTTTGTACAAAGGAATACGTATGGACCAAAATTATTAGATGGATAGATGAGTAAAGCGTCGCTGATGCCCATTTGTCTATTTATTTTTATGCATATCATGCATATCATTTATGCATTTGCATATCATGAATATAACTATTTAAATACACAATAAATTAAACTAAATTAAATTAAAACCCGAACAATTTTAAATTACTCCTTTCAAATCTCCGTGCCTTTAATTAATAAAAAGAGCCAATAAATGTCTGATGATTCTACAAAAGAAAAAATTTCTAATTTTATAGTTAAACGTAAATATTGATGTACAAAAAGTTTGTATTTGTATGAAGCGGGACTATTTCGCTTCGTTTATCGGAATATTTCCGCCTCTACGTAAAATTTTCATTGTTACATATAAAATTATTAATGATTTCGTTTAATATCGAAACATAACTTTTTATATTTCTATTTTTCGCATGGATTAACATTGACATGACAATAAACTGTTTTTATCCAAAATATCAAATTTCCAATAATTTTATATACCTCCGTATCTCGAATTTTCATTTATCCTCGTATATGTATACGTTTTATATATTCTTTATTGATATTAAAGAGGAGCTCTTCATTAGCTCGGAGCCAATTGGAAGACGATCTACTTCAAAATATTTTTACAACGTTCTGTGTAATGATATTTCGCATATGAATTCTGTAGTACATCCTTCATTATCCTAATGATACACTCATGTGCCGTAAACTCTAATCACTCTCTGGAATCGTAATTAAGAAGTTCTAGTGATCCCCCCAGAAACAGATGTCCCCTGCTCGTGATGGAGGCTCATCACGAATAAATTTTTGATGCCACCTGTTGCTATCGTTGTCTTTCTCTGCTTAAAGTCCTCTCCTCTCTTCATGATCAACGTGCCGCGACTAGTATATAACGATTATGCCAGTTATGTTATAACAAAGATCGATAACGGCGTCAAAGTACTCTCACGAATAAAGCTTTCAAGAGCGAAAGGATAATCCGTTCGCGAAAGCAAAATCGATAAACTGAAAATCTAGATTTATTATTTTACTGTATATATAAATATTAGATATCTTTCTCTTTTATTTAGAAAGATCAAAGGAATATTGGAGATTTAGCAAAAATTTTTAAGTCAGAGATATTATATTAATGAATCACTAATTGTAAGTACTAACTAAGCATTGATTTCTGTTCAATTTCATAATTAATTAATGCATAGTTTTAAGTGAATCAACGCTTAGTGAGTTAACGCTTAAAAAAACATTGATTTACTAAAAAAAAAATTATCTTTTTTACTATAACTTAGCATTCTTAAGAAATATATCGATATTATCTCAAATTGTGAGAATAAGTGCAAGATATATAAAATAGAAGTGTTAGTGTTAGAATAATATATAAAAGAGAAGTATCAAGAAAATTAAAATTAAGAAATGTATATATACATTTTAAATCATATGAAACAACATTTCTCACTTTACTTGATACAACATATTAAAAAAAAATTGACAAATAAAATATAATTATATAGTCATCAAAATAAATATTGCAAATGATAATGAATTAAATACAATTTATACTTAAAGTCTTCTAGATCTTTGTAGATCTGTTTTTAGAGATATGTTTTGAGAAGTTATTAATAGATAAAAGTACATGAATAAAATCATTCGGATCTTTTGCAATAGTTTTTGCGATAGACAGAGTCATATTCATAAGTGTCAGCTACTATAATGTCCTAGGACAAGTTAAAGAATTGTAAACAGGAATGGAGATAGATCAATCATGAGGTTACCGTAGGCGATCGTAAAGAAAAGTGTGTGAAAAGCGTGGACACGGATATAAAAGGCGCAGTAAAATGGAAGTAAATGGAACCAGTTAATTATGTAGGTGACCGAAATACGCGCGAGATGCGCCTTTTTCATTCCTTCATGTTAACATCCTGACAGATTAATGAGAATCAGCTTGGGTGTATGCCTGATAAAAAAAGAGAAAAAAGAAAGAGAAAAGTAGTTGAAGTTTGTTTTTCGCGAATGGGCTGGACTATCCAGCTCATCTATGAGCGTCACATTGCTTTATGGAACAACAAGTCAGTGTCATTCACAGTGAAATTCATCATTAAAGAGTCTCTTAAACGTCCTCACAAAGGATCGTCTTTACGGAAACTGCACTGGATCGTAAGAAGAGAGGCAACAGAGAGAGAAAGAAGGATGAAAAGAAAGAGAAAGAGCTTGATGCTTTCGAAGCGTCGACGGAAAGCCTATTTTCGTCCGCTTTCAGCGTGCTTATCTGGTATCTCGTTCTCTATTCATAACGAGAGTGCCTTATCAACGGGAGTGAATCCCTGAAGAAAGCGTGATACAGCTGCTGATGCGGAGTCGACGTGCTCATAAATATTTAATTCTTAATCACGCCGGATGGCAAGCCGTTCACGAGTTTGCACGGGCAACCCCTAGTACAGGTGGATAGCGATGGTTCTTAGGAGCCTAGATAGCAAGGATAAAAGATCCTCTCCTCTCTCGTGCCTCATCTCGCGACGATTATTTATCGGACTTAAGGGGGTCTCTGACGCATCTTCACCCTCGCGCGGGATGCCACGCTCTTGTGAAAAACGTAGCGCTTTTATGTTATAATCGCGGAAAGATATGGCAAAAGTACGACATTGTGTAATATGTTCTACAGCTTACAGATCCATCTGTTCGCGTAAACGTGGCCTTAATGGGAGGAGCCGGGATTGCTTCTTATAACGACCACTCGATACAATTGCTTCCATGCCTCGTGGACTGTTAAATTCTCGCGAAGCGGATCATCATTGCCACCGACGAGATATAATAGTATCTCGTCGGTGTCGTCACCGACAGAAAAAAATTACGGATAATTACTTCCAGATTAAGAAATCTATAATATGCCATTGTTTTCAAGAGCGAAATTAGATACTGACAGTAGATTGATAGTTGAAAGGCTCGCAAAGTGCTCTCCAATATCTCAAGCGGTTTAGATTAAAGCCTCACTTTATTTGTACCCTGAAAGCACCTTCGTTCTATTGCTACATTTGTATTACTCAAGTTCGAATTGTAAGCGTACTAGTGTTGAAATACGGCTTCCTCTCTTATAATCAAATAAATTTTACTTATCTCTCTTGCTTGCTTTAAAAAAGATCGCCTAAAAACAAGAACATTGAAGATCGTCATTATACAATGAGGATTCCAGGTAGACGTCCAATGCGATAAGGTCCGTAAAATCGCGAGTCAGTAAAGTTTGTTAGTATCATCATCATCCTGGACGACGTCGCCAAATGCGACTTTTTTAAGAAAATAAATAAAAGAGACGGAGAATCAGAAAGAAAGAGGATGAGAAAGATAAAATGTCTATTATATCGTTCTCTATGGCAAGCCCTTTAAAAACATACAAAAATAATAAAAGTAAAGAAAAGTAACAACGACATAAGAAAAATAATATAAAGGAAAAATAAAATGATGATATAAAGTAAAAAAATTCAAAAGAAAAAAATAAAAGTAGAATTTGGAGAAGAAATAAAAAGGGGTAGAGAACATACAGAGGAAGAGTAATAAGACATGGATTTCTAAGCCTAACACGAGAGACAGGCAAAAATAAAGAAAAAGACAGCTATATATTTTGCGCAACTATGTATTGCAAGCGGAGAGGACGAGAGACCGAGAAAAGAGATATAATTCGATCCTAGCTCGACGCGAGCGAATATCCTCATGTCATATAACTAACTCCGTGACGATTTAATCCTATATTGGATCTACTCTGTATCGGCGAACATATCCCGGTATAAAGCTGCCGTTAAACTGAACCTGTGGATAGGTTGTCTATGCGGTTGTGTATTATAGAATTATAAATAACATATTTTCAGAGAATTTGAACACAAGTCATATTGTTAAATTCATAATATCAAATTACGTCCAATTTGAGTTATTTTTATAATCATTTCTATAGATCATCACTGTTCCTATTCAGCATATTATTAATTTAATTATATCGATTTAATAAAACCGAGATTAAAACAATGAAGATAAACAATTTAACTCAAAATGTATTAAATTTGATTTACATTTAATTTATTATTTACTAAATGTATGCATACGTTAATATTATTCACTTTGAAACTAACTACAGGAATGAATTAATTTACATTTTAAAAATAACAAAACGTTATTTAACTCAAGAGATTAGGTTATTATTGCTTTTTTAATATCAAACAGTATATGTCAGACAAAAATGATCTTTAAGTATCTGAAAAAGATAATTAAATTCTGCAGCGTTTCTTGCGCGCGCGTATAATCTTTTTCGTACAAATAATAGATATGTAATGTCAAACTATACAACTCTTTTACCCAAACAATTAACTCTTGCATTATTATTAAAGCTATTTTGAAAATTTCTTGCTTCTCACATGTAATAATTTCCGCATAAACAATATACATTTAATGTTAAATAGTCAATTGCTTTATTTGTGTTATAATTAAAGCGAAATAATAAATATAATAAACTCATATACTCTCACGAAATTGTTAAATTGCAATATTTAATCCACGTGCTATTTACAAAATCATTAGAATTTATTTTCATTTACATTTTATCACGACAAAAATAGTTTATATTTATAATAAGTAAAACTGTTTTAATTCTGCTAAAATTGCACTAATGTGCGAATAAAATAACGAGATGGGTTAAAAGCTACAGAACGTATGAACGTTAAAATTTTAATCTAATGGAAAATTCGCAGAGCCGATCACCGCTGCAAAAGGTCGGGCTACGTTTTCTTCACCCTCGACTCGTTCAAGACGATTAGCCCGTGCCGTAGCTACAAATTCAATATTCTTTCTCCGCTCAGATCATAATTATCCGATACGCAGAACGTAGAACAGAGCGCGATAAGTGCCAGGTAAGTGCGCTATAAGCGTAACACCCCGGCGTAACATTCACGGTTAAATTTACCTACTACTTTGCCAGGGTACGCGAAATTTCGTTCGCTATTAAATCGTTTCGCAGTACTTACCATCAACGAGGAGCGTGCATGGGTCTGATTAAGTCCTCCAGATGAAAATACTTCGTCGGATTTCCTTGCAGCGAGTCCGCAGACCCAAACTTGCCGAGCCACCGATGCGCATTTTTTCAATTTACCATAACAGTCGTAAATGTTTAAAACTCGTTCGGGTCCTGCTTTATAAAAACAAGATGTTAGGTACGTGAAAAAGGATAAAAAGGATAAAAAAATATAAAAATAGGAAACTAAGATTAAACGTTGAATGGAGATCGCTTTTCATTCAGACGTCTATGTGGACTGTAAAGGATATTGGATATTGTTACTTAAGAAGTATTTGTTCTGCGTTGAATTCATGGAAAATGGAGATAGCAAGCATACATTCGAATAAGGAAAAGGCGCGTATTGAAAAAGTGATGATTCAATAAATAAAACGCAGCACACATACATACAATAATCAAAATTTATATTAACTAAATTTAATAACAGCGCTTAAAGTGTACAAGTGATAGAAAAGATGATTCTTCTTAATCATATGTATATCTACAACAAAATTGCGCTCTTATGAGAGAGCTCAGTGGCGTAATTGATACCACTGAATAAATATACATGTAAAATATATATAGTAATTTTTTTTTACATTCTTGTATTATTATCAATTTCGAAAAGATCACTGTATTCTCATTATTCAGTGACCTCAATTGTTCCACTTTACGTCAACAAAAATAAAGTCTGTATAAATAAAACGTAGAATAAAAAATTGCGTCAGTTGCGTTTCCCAGGGCCGATGTTCTTTTGCGTCAACCACGCCGGATCGATGACAGACAGACCGCGAAGGTAACATCTTCCGGTGGCTACGACCTCAGTGAATAGCAATAATGGTGGCTTCGTACCGTGCAATGTCGAGGAAGGGTGTATGGTTACCGGCTGCTTCGAGTATACCTATACCGAATGCGTAATGCCATTACGCAATATTCTCTTTGTTTAGAAATTCAAGCAAGGCACATACAAACATCAGAGGAATACAAAGATAAAAATAAAAGTATTTAGAATTTCTGCACGTATTCTTCATAGCTGCTTCTTAAATCTTTATATCATTCAAAGGAAACAGTAAATACTATAATATGAATGAAAGAGAAAGAAATGATTAATCAATAATCTGCTGATTAAAATTCATTAAAATGGCATAAAGAGAAATATTGGAAATATAAAAGTTTCAAAATATCAATGTGATAAAAAATATTTTTCTATAAAACCAATCATTATGCAATATAACGTATTTTAATAGTAAATATTTATTAAACAGCGCTCAGCCTCGTAATCGAAAGCAAATTCTATAATTTATGTCATTTTCATGATATTATTTATATATGTATATATATATATATATAAAATATTTCTATGTATTATTTTGTAATAAAGAGAGAAGAAAGAACAATTTTCAATATGACATTAGAAAATTGATAGTAAGAAAAATGTAATAATACAGAAATAATATATACGCATGAAAGAGAACTTTACTTACCGTGACATACGTCTGATCCCTCTGCAGTTCAGCGAGGTTCTCGTATAATCCCTCGAGAAAAGCTTTTCTGAGTTGCTTCGTATTCGTTCCACAGCTCGCCTTCTCCAAATTCGCACGTTCCGCCAACGCCGCAAGCTGTTGCCTCACTTCCGACCCGTATTCCAGATTTCGATGGTGCAAGAAGTTCTCATGGCACCACACCTTCTTCTGCGCGGTGCTTTGGTATGCTCGGAACACATTCAACAACGTTACGTGATCCCCCTCAGGCGAGGCAAATCTGGAACTCCCCAATGAGAGTTATTCGAGCAACATTAAATAATAACTTACGTAGCCAATTGCGAATTTTGATGGAAAATGCACTCTACCGCGGATACAATACTCCGTAATAACAATTAGTATAGATTTTATTTTGATTTCATCTTTCTTGTGTATATTTTTAGGTGATAAATATATTGCAAGAAGAGCTGTACCGTGAACGTGCATTGTAAGCCTGCTCTCTCTTCGTAGGTGGATCCATGAAAATCGATTCTCCGGATAATAAAGCAATAACCGTCAGTGCTTCCTCCAAACACCTGTGTTCCACCGACGCGAGGATCACTTTGGTAAATCGAGGGTCTAACGGGAATAGTGACATCGTTCGGCCGAGTGTAGTCAGCTGTGGTGGAGATCCTTTTAGAGGAAGGATTATATAAGAATTTATTGTCTCTATCAAAACAATTCCCATTATTCGTATCTTGTTCGATACAATGAAATAAAAACGCAGTCTCAACAATTTTAACACTGATCAATCGTTTTCTTTCATCGCGTCTCAATCTCAACGCAAAAACAAATTTATCATATTTTAATTTAATATTAAATAACCAAATTGTTTTTAAATAGCACTAATAAAAATTAATAAGAAATTTAGTAAACGTTTAATAAGCATAACTGAGGTATCTAAGCAGAACCCTTATTTTCTTCAAACGGATAAATTGAAAAAAATATTTTTATTTGTAAATAAGATAGAGAGAGAGAGAGAGAGAGAGAGAGATATCAGTAATATTACCTTTAACTGCACCCAGCTTTTCTAAACAATTCACGGCCACGTCTATGCTCTCCTTAGGCGGTTTATCCATGAAATCGAAGGTGGTAATGTCAACGCCGATAGCGAGCAGTTGTAGAGCGACTCCCGCGAGAGAACATCTTTGAATTTCTGGTATCGGCATATCTTTCATCTTTTCAAATTCTTCTCGTGTGTAAGCTCTATAACACTTGCCTGATGCTTCGCGAGCAGCTCTACCTGCTCTTTGCCAGGCTTGAGCTTGTGAGATTTTCTCAACCCTTAATACGTCTAATCCCGTTGTTGGATGATGTGTTCTCGCTTTGACCACACCAGTATCGATCACGTGACGAATTCCTATGTATATTTAACTTCTATGTTAAGTACTCAAATTAGATTTTAATTGGTAAGGTCGAAAACAGTAACTATATAATTAATGTTCAAATAAGCGCGATGTTAAAAATAATCTTGTATGCCGCTTCAGTTATCGCGTTGGAAAAATACTATAAAAAACTTTTAAAAATAAATTTCCTTTATATCTTGTCTTATCTTTATAATTATCTAGCACAAAAAAAAACCCTTAGCGCTGATAAAAATGTTTTTATCCCTTCAATTTTTATTTAGAGAATTAAAAGGAAAAAAGTTGAGGATAAAGATATATACATACCGCCAATCGTGACGGACGTTTCGGCAACATTTGTCGATAATATTAATTTCCGCATTCCGGGCGCCGAAGGTTTAAAAGCTTCTAACTGCTGATGAGTAGGCAGTGCCGCGTACAAGGGAAAGACTTTCAAGGACGGATACTCCTGTCCGTCTAATTGTTTAGCCACTTGTCGAGCGGCTACTGTAGCAGCTTCTATTTCTTCTTGACCGGTTAAAAAGATGAGAATATCCTCGCTAGAAAATCAAAGATCAAAAAATTACTAAAATATATTGACATGTGTGGCGCCATGTGAGAACTATTAATTTATAATCGATGGATTTCGAATTTAATCTCGATCCTCATCTCGCATGTATCTCAGTTTATAATAAATGATTTTAAGATTATGAATAAAGAAATATTAAAACTGTAATCATTTCAGAAAGAATAAATTCTTTAACGTAGAGTAATTCTTTAACATATTCCTACATACTATCTATTCCTACATACGTTCTCTCCAGAATACATAATTTATATAATGTGTTAGAATTTTGTGCTGTTCTTACTTTGCGGGTGCTTCGCGGTGAATTTGAAACGCTGTGGCTAGCGCAGCGAATGCGTAATCCTGTTGCGAGGAGACGGCATGAAAAATTCTCAAGGGATGCTGACGACCCTCTAAATACAACGCCGGTGCCTGGAAATACTCCTTGAATTTGACGGGATCCATTGTGGCTGACATAATTAAAAGTTTCAAGGGCGGCAAATTCTTCAATTTACGCAAATTCTGTGCTCGCCTCGCCACCCCGAACAGAACATCGGTATGCACAGATCGCTCGTGAGCTTCGTCCAGTATCACTACCTGTTGCAAAGTTACTTATGCAATAATTGGGTAGGTAATTTGATAAGCAGTAAAAAAAAATGTTTAAATAGATTCTCTAGATTTCATGGAAATTAGTATCTAGGGGAAATTAAATATAATACTATCTTCTTAACAGAAAAGCTTCAATTTTTATTTTTTGTTAAAATATTAAAATATCTAATTTATTAGAACTCAATTTAATTTAAAAAAAATTAATTCCAGAACAGTTTGCATAATAAATTAAATTATGATAATATTTTTTGTTTCAATCTAAATTTTATTTAAAACATCGTTGTTGTATTAATTTTGAAATACAATCTTGCTCTTCTATAAATGATTGCGTCGCTTAAGCAATTGTGATAATAATATGATAATATACCGAATAATCCGACAGAATCTCATCGGTCATCGCCTCTCGAACCATCATGCCGTCCGTCAGATATTTGATTCTCGTTTGCGGTGAGGTACAATCTTCAAAACGAACACAGTAACCCACCAATTTTCCAGGTTTGACCCCTTGTTCCTGTGCAACCCGACGTGCTACGCTGACCGCCGCTATCCTTCGCGGTTGCGTGATGCCGATACAACCGGATGACCCAGCAACCCCGGCCTGGAGTAACAGTTGTGGAATTTGCGTGGTTTTACCGCTGCCAGTTTCGCCTATTATAATCAGAGTACTGTGCCGACGTATCTCGTCCAACAGCCTGGAAATTCATAAACGATTATTCCTCTTGAATA
>NW_017306018.1:2134866-2144945 GCF_001594115.1 Trachymyrmex septentrionalis | reverse complement strand
TTTATTTTAATATATATTTTTATCGGGTTATTATTAATCCTATTTATGTATGTCTCTATTAAGCATACACATATAGATAATAGATGGTGTTATCAATTCTACTTGTAGATATAATATAACATTTGTAACATAATAATACATGTAACGTAATATCCACTTATGTAATATTTTCGAAATATACAAAAATTTTATATTCACAATTTTTATAAAAATTTTTATCGAAAATAAAATTAAAAAATTATCATATAGCATTTACATGTGAAATATAGTGATATAATATACAGTATCAACCTTTTGGAATAAAAATTAAAAACACACTATTTTATAAAATCTGTTTTTAGAAAAAATATAATCATAATTATTATACAATATAATTATATATTATTATTTAACACATACATATAATTTGACTATTAAATAATATTATAAGATATTATAAGAAAAAATAATAATATAAAAATATATTTTTAAATCAGTCAGGAGCTTTCAATATCTTTCCTACATCTTAATATTGTATGATGTATAATTTCTCTCTCACCGACGAAATACTATTAAAGACCATCAACCCTGGGCAAATTTTCGGCGGTATAAAAAGGGCCCCAAGGGCTCGGAGATAATTAAAGAACGCTGACATTATCGACAATTGATATAAATTTGCTATTATTAACATAAATATTTGGCTCATACATTATTAAATTCATGATTTTTTTATTACATAAATGTTCCATAAATAAATATGCATTATATACTTGTAAAGCTATAATATACCATATATTGCAGAAAAATTACAATTTTTTCTCTGCTGTTATCATCTCTGTTGATAATTAAACTTTGACGATAACACTGAAATCACAATTTTAAAGAAAAATCGAGTATTAGTTCTAAATGTATAAATACATCTACTAAACTAATAAATCATAAAATTATTATTACAATATTATCACAGTTATTATACAATATTATACAGTTTTTAACTCTTAATTACTTCAATATTTGCAAATTCCCGTAAGGATGTCGGTCTTCAATAGTATCTCATCGGTAGTATAACGCTTATATTTTTCTAAAATTCTTAGAAAATGCACAATATTGTAAATAAACAAATCAATCAACAGTGCCATAATTAGTTGCTCTATTTTATCGACTGCGAATAAGCAGTCGTGACAAAATTATCCTAAAATCCTAAATTATCTCCGTTAGCTAATCGCAATCAAAAGATTGAGCCTCCATTTTGAAACATCCTGTATATGCAATGCATGCAGGATATATGTCACACATCATCCTTTTTCTCTTTTATGATGCGTAAAAAAACACATACCTACTTCTTTCCCGTAGTTCCCCGAAAAACTTACCGTTTACGGAGTATATATACGGGCAGCGATTTTCTCCGCTGGTGCAAGCTAATGTTCGTCCTGTCGCTATTCTTCGTCGCATTCGCGACTTTGTTGTCCACGTTCGTTTTCTGCGCTTTGTTGGGATTTTCGCGGAACACGACGGTGCTGGGCCGCTTCATGGCCAATTTCGATTTCCCCATCGTACCGAGTTTGGGATCCGCGTCGTCGTGGACCCTCATCTCGCTGCAAACCACTCAGAACGTCTTGGACGAGCGCGTATACGCGTATATGTCACTTGCTGCACAGTAAGCACGTGTTGCGCGCTACAGCTGTTCCGTCTTTTCGTGCTCGGTGCTGCTGACCGTCCATACGCCCTCTTGACATGCGCTGTGCGCGTCTGGATCAGTCCGGACTGCCCTGGACACTTCAGGGATGTGATTACAACTCACTCCTCTGCAAATGTTTCGTTGACCAATCAGAAGAACGAAGTTTACGAATTGACCAATCAGAGAATGCTTTGAATCATTTTACAGCGTTAAATGGATCGCACTCCAAAACACCGAACACCACTGTGCGAATTATTGTAAATTTTTTGTATACCGGATGTATACGGCGCGGGTAAAGAACTCTTGGCATTACGTATTTCCGGAGAAGGTTCACATATGTATATAAAAGCCAATATTTTTGCAATAAATATTACGACTATATTAACAAAATATTAGCAAGTGTTATAATTTTGTGTTTATGATTACAAAATTTTGAATTTATTTATATACAAAAATTATAGATAAAAAAGTATAATTTATAATATATGTGTAAATTAATCAAATAAGAAGCATATATAAGTGTATAAAAATATAGACGAATTTTATGTTCTGATATGACTAAAACATCTATATATTTAAAGAATAAAATATTATCTCGTTAATAAAAACTTGCATTGTGGCACATGCTTTTTATTTGATTAATTTAGCCACTTTAACTCTTTATTGTATATGTATAAATATTATCTTTTATATAAAATATATATTTTAATGTTTTACATATTTTATAATATATTGAGATATAAAACATTTTATAAATGTAAGATATTAGTTCACCCGTAAAAAAATAATTAAATCAGGAAATCCGGGCGAAAGTTTTATGAAGCAACACAAATCCCTTAATTTTTAAAATCTCTCTTTTAGAATTTATAAAAATTCACGATTTTATTTTTAAAAAAATGTATGTGTAATTCTTTAATTAAAATCATATAAAGTTTATTTAAAATCTTATAATCTTTTAAAACGTCTTATAATCATTAAACTTTGGGAATATTAAAACGTGCATATTAAAATGTACGAATCAAAGTAATAATAGCTGGCTTTTTAATATAATTCGTTAGTTTATTAAAAAAAAAAAGACAATAGTCAGATCAAACATTTATTATAATACATCAATATATATTACACGTCAAGTATTTTATGAACAAGTAACTTCGCAACGCGTTATAAATTAGAGTTATAGATTATGTTTTAAATTAGAGGTAAAAAAATGATTCGCATTCTACTATATATATAATTAATACAAGATGCATTGTGTTATCATCACAAATTATAAAAAATTTTATAGACATATATAATTGTAATCTAGATTAAGACTATCAAAGAAAAAAGGCTATTTAATAGACTGTTAAATGCGATTGTTAACGCGAAATCTCAAATTGCGTTACGAAATTATCACAGATCAAGCTGTGTGTAATAGGAAGACACAATGAGCCAACTTTGTTCTTAAAGATTTAAAAGTATTTTTACACACCTATTTATAATAATATAAATTTGCAGCTAAATTATCATCGTAATGGTCGATGAATTGGTGTAATCGCATGTGGGGGTACCTAGAATTTAAAAACGTGCATTATTAAAAAATTACGATTTACAATTTAGATTTTTTCAGCATTTTTGTTTTCATAGTCTATCATCTCTTACAGAAGAAAATAAGAACTTTATACTTTTATAAGAGAATCGATTTACCATTGCACCAATACGAGATAAATAACGATTTCGTATACTGATATCAGATTGTGGTTGCATAAGACTATCAGCTGAGAAATCCGACGTGCATTCCGATGATAACAATTTTTCTCGCTCCAAACTTTCAGGTGTGCATTGAACTGTCTCATATCGTTCCCTTTGTCCCGGTGTCATGTTGAGATAACCACCACTCGTTGCCATGTCTGACATCCAGATTGCACCGGCGGTAATCAACGAAACTGTTGCAACAAGTTAAGTATAAAATATGTTATTTAAATTTCAAATTTCTATGTGAAAATCATATTGTTCGCATGAATTTCCACATTCGCAAAAATACTCACTCCAGAGCCAACCAAGGAAAAACATTTCGAGCATTAAATATCCTCCTTTATCAACAATAATGCCAGCCACAATTGAGACTACAGCGAGACCTAAGTTTTGTACAGATTGCGCTCTAAAAAAATTATATTAATTTTATTTCTAGAACACTCTTTTAACATTATTTTATTCTGACAATGAGATTGCTAAGATATTTACATTCCATAAGCAGTTCCAAGTTGATGTTCTGGCGTAACGAGAGCAATTAGAGGCCATAAACTACTGGCGAGCATAGAATAGGCCAATCCCATGAGAACCATACACACATAGGGGCTCAAATAGGTAAAAGCGAGCAAACCATGAGCAATGATAGTCACACAAATACTAATAAATACCCACGATACGTTTTTGCCTGTTCTATCTACTAAATAACCTAAAAGAGGCGAAGCTATCGCTGATATTGAATAAACAAGAGAATTTACTGTATTTGCGGCGGATGGCTCATATTCATACTTCCGCTCGAAAAAAACTCTGAAACAAAATTAACGAAAATTAATCTTTTTATTATGTATATATAATTATGTATGAAAGATTAAATAAGAGAATTAGTTTTTAAAATTAATTTTAATACGATATTATTAATTTATATGGATTTTGGCTAATGCGACTTAAAAGTCGTATCATCCAATAAGTGCTATCGAATACTTACTTTCCCAAAGCGATGAAGGGAAATATCGCGACGTAATAAGCAATGCAAATGAGGGCGACCAACCAAAAAATTGGTTTAAAATCCTTGACGTCCTTTAGACTAACAACCTGTGGTTCCTGTCCTTCTCCTCGTCGGAGCAATCTCTCTGCTCGTTTATCCATAAAACCCAATGCACAGGCGCATATCATCGACATGACACATGTAATGGATGCAAGAAAGAGAACTACACCGATACATTGTGGACCCGTATAATATTGAGATACGTAATTGTATACTGGCTCCATTACTAAGAAGTTCACGGTCGATCCTACTCGAGCGAAGCTCAATTGCAGTCCGAATACCATGTTTAATTCTTTGCCTTTGAACCAAAGGACCGCGTAACTATTTTGTGCGACTGCTAACGACTCTGCGCCGATTCTGCAGAAAAGAAACAATTAATAATTTGATGATCTTAAAAGGACATGAATTTTAAAACATTCTGCATTTCCAATAAAATAATGTTGAGAACATACCCAAAGACAAATCGACCAAGCATCATTACCCAGAAAGCATCAACCATAGCGCCACTCGCAAAAATTATCTGACCGATTAACGTTAGTGCCATGTATATCACCGTACCTAATCGAATTCCAAAGACGCTATCCAACAGGAATCCACCAATGAAGCATAGAATGACATTCGGCCAAGAATAAATAGAATATAATAAAACAAATGTGCTAGTCGACATTTGCAAGTCAGTTTTAAAATTATCCTGTAATGCTCCAGGGTTATCGAAGCAAAAGTACGAGCCTGAAATAAAAAAACATATATCTAGTAAAATTTTTGCTAAAATCATAATGGTGACATCAAATAAATTTTATATAAAAAATCTAGCGCTTCTCTTTTCAATTAAATAAATCACTCTATTTGCTAAACGCTTTACTTTACTTTAATAAACGAAGATACCCTATCATATGTATATAGTTCGATTGTGTCATAGATTATAACATTGCTTATACAACATATGGCCAATATTTAAAAAAAAATGTGATAAACCGCACAAAGAGGACATTCATGATATGCCTTATCTAAGCAATGTCAAATTTTTCTCTGTATAATAGCAAGAAAACATAATATAGAGAATATATAATAGTATGTTTAATAGTATGTTTAAACAATTTCTATTTCAGCTTAACTAATTATTCTTTTTTTGTTTTTCTATATATAAAATTTTGATTACTAAATCACAACTAAAACATTTCTTATAAAATAGGAAAAAGTATAATTAGATCAGTGCGTCTTATAAATATAGATAAATTTTACTCATCAGAGATTTTAATATTAAATAAATACCACATGGATAGTGCAAAATATTAAATTATTACACTTGGTAATAAAATGAAAAATATTAAACAAATAAAATTCGAAAATCCTACAAATAACCTTGTTTGAAATAAAATACATTTCTATATATTGTGTTTAATATCAGAAATTTTAATATTAAATAAGTCGCCCATAAATAGTGCGAAATATTATCATACTTGGCATTAAAAAATATCAAACAGCATTGAAATAAATAGAATTTTAGAGTCAGATGACCACATTTTTGAAATAAAATACATCTCTATAGATAAATATAAATTACGGAAATGAAGAACGTGACAATGTATCAGTCACGCGATGAGCAAATGAGACTCATCGATTATGCATCTAGTTCGCCAAGTCGTCATAATTCACGATAACAATTCGCTCTTTGGCAGGTGACACCATTCTGGCGTGGCAGGGCGCATTGATAGATAAAAGATAAAAACAAAGGACGCGTCATCTGATGTAAACAATTTCACGTTTTCCTTTACGTTAGGTCTGTACCGAATCCAAGCAGACACATGAGCGCTAGGCCCAGAAATCTGTAGGGCGCTTTTTTTGGACTGCAGCATCCCTGAAGGGCCGCCTCATCCTCGGATCGGTCCAAATTGTCGCCGCTTGGGTTATCCACCATGCTTCCCTCCATATCGTTAACGTGTATTATTGTTACCACAATATGCCTTTAATTGTTATTGTTTAAGATGTATATCGTCTGGACAGCACGCGATCGCTCCGCAGGTAATCGAGTCTAAATAAGGATAAATTTGTGTCGCGTCCTTTCCCCTTTCACATTATCACGCACATAATCCAGCAAATAAAAGGAACCCAGTGATCAGCCACGATCGATGCAAGGATGCCGATCGACTACTCTCACTGCATCGCGCGGCTGCTGTCGAGTGCTGTCATTGTTGATCGGTTAATCTGTCAGACAGTTGGTGCGTCGGTATGCGTCATTCAACGAGATACACACATCGATATAGGCCGCTAGACTCTCTCTCACACGTGGCAAAATATCCCTATTTGGTACATCAATCGAAGTACCAACTGGGACGCAGCAAATAACTAAGTTATTTCTAACTGAATTTTTATACTTCCGTATTTTATTTTCCAGAAGTCTAAAAATATTTTTTATTTTTAACATTTTCTATTTTGAATATTTTTTTATTTTGTAGAAAAACATTTTTTTAACTAATCTTTCCTACATTAAGAATATAATATAGTGTATAGTTTCTGTAAAAAGTGAAACTGGAAATTCATACTTTTATCCATAAAAATGAATGTTATATATATAACAGTTCAATAAGATCACAATATTTAATATAATTTTACAGTTTAAATATATTCTCATTTTATTTTATTTTTTTTATTTTTTTAAACCATGCCCACACTGCTTATTAAAATAATTTTTTATTCAGATTCTAAGTCGTCGATTTTAAATCAAACTCTTTATATTTACAATAAATTCCAATACAATAAATATAGAAAAAATTATAATTTTTCTTAATTTTTTCACACATTTAGTTAAAAAATAATATATCCTTAAAAGACTGTATCTCAATTATAAACTATACTTCTTTAAATAAATAAAATTTATATTTAATGAACAAAGAGAAGGATGCTGAATAACACTAAAATAGATTTTCATACATTTATTGCAAAAAGATAACTTATGAGTTACGAGAGTGATGCTTAAAACTAGTTAAAATCCGAATGTTGAATGAACAAGTTGTGATCAAAAATGAAGATGGTATCACCAGATTTTCCGTCATTTATTTTACTTATGAACAAATGAACTAGTTTAGCCAGTGACTTCTTCAGTAGCACCTTCTTCAAATTCGAGCTTAACTTGACATTCCTCGGGAAGTCCCTCAACGTCTACTTCCGTTTCAGGTGCATTCAGCATGTTTAGTGTGACTTCCGCCGATTTTCCCATAAGACCCTGGTTTCCCGATGTCGATTGCTGCTTGACGACCTGCTGTTGCTGAACTAATGTGGATTGTTGTGCCTGCTGAGGTAGAATCTGTTGTTGCCTGACCGTCATTCCTGCTTCCTCGAATGTCTTCTTCTTCAAGGTTGTTCGAATTTGAGAGCTGGAAAAGAAAACAATACGTTCGGTGTGAGATTCGGACTGACTGCCATGATGGCAGCGTGTGAAAACTTACACCGTCCGACTCTTGATGTGCTCGCTTATTCTGCTCAATTCTTCACTGAAGGCTCTGACCGACTGACGGAGCATCTCAATATCTTCGTCAGCCCATTTACTACACATCGAGGGGTATAGGAAATTATGAAAAGAACATGGGGTCTACTATAATTGTATATGAAATGATACTCCAGTGGCACTGCAAACTTAAGAAATAAGAAAAGCTATTTTTGTGACGATCATAATAATTCAAAAATATTCTATGCAAATCTTATTACTTGGAGACCTGATTGTCATGAATCATCACAGGCTGTCTTACTCTTCAAAATGTTGAGCTCGTGAGCTCTTTTCATTTTTTCAAATAAAATGAATGCAATATACTACCAGAGAATCATTCTATACAAATATTTCCATGATAATTATGTCAGAACTCTAAATCTTTTACATAGCTTTGTCAGAATTATTTGACTTTTGAAATATCAACTAAATATTTACCTCCAAACAATTACCTCCAGATATCTTACAGATTATGATATTTATGTTTAACTTACCCTGCAAGGGAATCCGATGTAGGATGGAGCTGCATTGTTAGCTCACCTAACTTGTTGAAAGCTACTCCAGCTGCAGCAAAGATCTCGCCCACCTAAACATAAATAATATTTTTAATCTAAACAGCTATATATATTCATTAACGATAGTTATATTAAATTAAAATTTTTGTCACTGTTAATTTAACCTAAAAACACAATACTTTCTTTATGCGCATGTACCCGGTTTTTATGTACCATTGTATAAGAATCGCGAAACAATAATAGCAATATAATAATAACTGCCCGAAACTGTCAGTTTTTATATTCACCTTGCTCGCAGAATTCATATTAGGAATATCGTTCCTGTTATTGTTATTCTCGATTATGACCGTAACGTTTCAAGGGTTACGATAGGAGCGACGATATTCGTATATAGTTGACACTATCTCGAATTTTGAGAATTTAAATTTCTATCGGTACAGATCATAAGTAATGTCGATAATTTACTTATTGTCGATAAGTATAGTGATTTCATCAACTGATGATAATTACCGCGGCACTGTTTTCCTTTAAAATAATAATAATAATAATATCGATAAAAATTTACATTTTCAAAAAAATCGAGTGTAATATCAGAAAGAATATAATAAAGTAAAACTGTTAAAAAATTACACATTAATTAGGGTCTCTTTCATCAAACTAATATGGTTAACTATTAACCGAGGTTTAACTTAAAATAAGTATTATACAATTTATTTTAAACCTCGGTTAAAAGTTAACCATGAATTGTGAAACTGGGCCTAATAAATGAGCCCCATGTAACCGTCGGTTAGTTTAATCGAGGTTGGTGAAAGAGAGAGAAACCTTTAGAATTAAAAAATTATAATTTAACTCTTTGGCTCAATTTCACAATATATGGTTGTCTTAAAGGTAACCAAGAAATTCGTGAGTAAAATTTTATTGATGAATCTGTTGATAACCTTTAATCTTTAGATAACCATATATTGTGAGAATGGGCCTTTGTACCAATGTAGATTAATTACTGTAATCTCAGTTTAACTTGCTCTTTATCTTTTTCTAATTCTCAGAACTGGAAAAAGATGAAGAGTTAGTTAAACCGAGATTGAAGTTAAATTATATTGGTAGAATTAAACGCCTTTGTCGTATTTCAAAGGTATAGGCTACGTTCAGCAGACTCAACAATTGAGTTCCACAACTCACGGTTAACTCTTAACCGAGGTTTAACTTATTCATTGTCTTTTTCCAATTCTAGAATTGGAAATGATGAGAAACAAATTGAACCTTGGTTAAGAGTTAACCGTAGATTTGTTCGCGTCACATACTCCAACATGCTCCAACATGTTCCTATCATAGCTCCTACTAACTCTAACAAGCACGTTTGAGTGAGTAGGAGGTACAGTTGGAAGTAGTAAGAGCATGTTGGAGCATGCGACGCGAATAAATCTCGTGAGTTGTGGAACTGGGCATGAGTGAGCACTCATTGCTATTGATTTATTGTTCTAGATCTATAATACTGATTGGATGATCTAAAAGAATACATCAATAACAGAACGCTCAACTGTTAAGTTTATTCGCATCACATGCTCCAACATGCTCCAACATGTTCCTACCATAACTCCTACTCACTCTAATCAATACATTGGAGTGAGTAGGAGCTATGATAGGAGCATA
>NW_017306018.1:2132543-2134766 GCF_001594115.1 Trachymyrmex septentrionalis | reverse complement strand
TCCAACATGCTCCAACATGTTCCTACCATAACTCCTACTCACTCTAATTAATACATTGGAGTGAGTAGGAGCTATGATAGGAGCATATTGGAGCATGTTGAAGCATGCGACGCGAACAAACCTGTTGAGTTGCTGAATGCGCCCATTGTTTCGATTTTCTTTGTATGTGTTAGGTGATAAACTTAATTCTTGTCCCGGCCAACCATCCACTTTAATGCCGAAAAAGAATATTCGCAGATCTAAGCAGATCTTGCTTCTGCATTTAGTGGGACCAGGAGGGTGTGTTGTATTACAAACTATTGCGTCCAAATGAAACTATTACAGCTGATCGCTAACGGCAATTATACCAACTGAGTAACAAGTTGATGCAAAAAAGACCAGTCAACAATCGATGCAAAATCATTTTGATGATAACGCTCGATTGTATGTTGTGAAAAGTGTGAAGCACACTTCTAGAACTTGAATGGGAAGTCCTACCGCATCCAGCGTACTCTCCACACTTGGCATCGTTGGATTATTATCTCTTTCAATCGATGTAAAAAGCACTTATGGACACACACTTCTTTAGTTCTACGAAGAAGTAAAAAAATGTAGATGAATGGATCGCCTCGAAAGACATCCCGTTCTACCGTCATGCGATTGCCCTGTTGCCGGAGAGATGGGAAAAAATAATAGATAATGCAGACTATTACTTTGATTAAGGTATTCATTCATCTTCCTTTCAAAACAAATCAATTTTGAAGACAAAAAAGCAGCAGGAATTAAATTTATCACCTAATAAATTCTGATAGCTAAATTTAAAGTAAAAAAATAAGTAAAGTATAATATAATCCAGCTTCTATGATAGTAAAAATTCGTTGTTCTTCACAAAAAAATCTTTCACAAGTATGTTAAAAATTTTTATATCGTCTGAAACAATATAAAAATCTACAATGAAATTGCGAACAAAGAATGAAAAATTCTCACTCCTCTGATTGATGGGGAGTTAAATTTAAAGATTTAAATTATGAAAATTTTTCTCAAAAATAAACAAAATATGAGAGGAATATAACGTAAAGAGAATATCACATAAAACATATCGTTAATCAAAATTTGTACATGTTTAAATTTCATTTGTATGAATATTCGAATTATAAGAATTTAAATGTTCAAAAATAAACAAAGCATTAAGAAGAAAATAATCAGCTAAAAGATGACGCACGTGAACACCTCATGCGTTTATAATTTAAAGAGCTTTATTTATTACAAATTACCTATCGTTATCTATACTTGAATGAGGAAAATTATTACTGCTATGTCAATACAAAACACACACACACACACATACGAGTATATATATATACACACAGTTATGATGAATATTTAGATACGCATGGCGTACACTTGCAATTGATATATAATGTTGAATGTATTTTATGTACTAATTTATGATTCTGAATATATACGTAACGCATTTGCTGATTCTTTTACGATTCCTGTTTCCTTTCATAAATTAAAAGCATGCGTCCCCATTCGTTGCCTGCAGTAACAGTGACTCTTTGAAAGTCGCACAGTCTCCTCAAAATATCTTCTATGTGCTTCATCGGATTCCTGGTGTATTTCAGTTCCTTCAGCAGCGGAAAGTCTCCCAATTTCGCTCTTCGCAGTCGTCTCGAAGCGTTTTTGTAACATCTCCAAGGCTGCGGCTCAACAATGATCATTTCCGCCAGCTCGCAGACCTTTCGCAGAAACTCCTCCAGGCCGTCGTCGCCGTGATTCAGGTGAATCCACATAGTAATCGAGAAGCAGAACACCACGTCGAATCGCGTTTTATTAAGCTGCGTCAGATATCGCCTCAGCATCTCGCCACAATCCTCAGACAAAAAGTCCAGACACTCGAAGGTCACGCGATCCGGGCGCGGATTGCGCTCGCGCGCTTTCTCAATCAGGATCGGATCGAGATCCACGCCGATTAAGGAGATCTCAGGCTGATCTTGCGACATAGCCTCCTCGAGGAAGTCTCGTAGAATGTATGTGAGATCCTGCAAAACACGTCGTATAACTGAACGAAAACTTAAATGTAAATATATAAGATTTGCATGTGCATATCCTTTTGGCTACAGAAACAAAAATGAATGAAAAAAGTTTATTTTACATTTTCGATTTTTTTTATATACAAAGAATTACTTTTCGTCCGGTTTGTCTCTCTCTCTCTCTCTCTCTCTATATATATATATATATATA
>NW_017306018.1:2131498-2132471 GCF_001594115.1 Trachymyrmex septentrionalis | reverse complement strand
AGAGAGAGAGAGAGAGAGAGAGAGAGAGAGAGAGAGAGACTGTCAACATCTAAACATTGCAAGAATTTTTAATTGATTATTGAAGTTATTATTTAGTGTTTTGTATTGACATAGCAGTAACAAGTATGAAGATAAACATTCTACATCTTCTAATTTAAATACATTAGAAATATTAGAAATAGAAATGATTATTCTATTTCTAGGCACACGTCGTGTTTTCTCAATAAGAGTTCCGCTTCAAATTATCCAAGCAATCTCCAACTAAGAGGAAACGCGACAGTTGTGAAGCATTCCACATAGAAAGAAAACGAGAAATTAGCTTCAATAAAGAGAAATGAGGAAAAGAGAGAGAAAGAGAAAACAGGAAAAGAACAGGAAAGTTCTAACAAGGACAAAGGATACAAATTCCGGAAGCGGAAATCGCCCGCTGCGAGAACGAAAAGCTGAAAGGGGATAACTTGACCAAAATTAGACGCGCTCGTTTGTAGTTTCGGATCACGAAAGCCGAATCATCCCGTTTCGGTCTGGCCTGGCCTGGCCTGGCAGCTGTGCCGCCGCTCTTACCCCGGCGTTACAGCCGACGTCTAGACCCGCGTATTTCCGGGCCGGATGAGCGACCCGTTGCCGCTGCCACACGCCACGCGGAAGTTGCCGCACGCGCTCTTCCGCAGGATGGAATTGGTAATAATTCATGAAGTTCCCGTGTCTGATAGCGCCCGGATCCGTTTTCTCTTCTCCGTCACTCTTCTCGACAGCACCGCTGTCGCTCATTTTGTTTTTATTTTTTTGGAAAAATCTGAAACGCACAAGAAATATGAATGTTATTACGTGTACGTATATATACAATGAGAAAAAATATATCAAATTTTAATAACTATTTGTTAAATAGTATTAACTTAACATTTACAGTAAATATTAAGCTGGTATTACTCAAATTATAGATATAAAAGTAGATATAAAACAAAAAGCACTG
>NW_017306018.1:2130642-2131398 GCF_001594115.1 Trachymyrmex septentrionalis | reverse complement strand
AATTTTTATGTATATTTTGACATCTTTAGAAAGTATTTGTAAAGTTATATATATATATATATATATATATTTATAACAAATCACGAAATTGATCAACTCGTATCATTGCATTGTTATGAATTTCTCTCTAAAAAATTCCAGAATAAAGTAATCACAGAAATAGTAAGCTTATAGGTGTTTTTTAAATCATACGATTAATGTTGAAAGGCTGTCTGAAAGTCAATTGTCTCGAATCAATAGATAATTATTGTAATACATTTCATAAGTTTCGTGAGTCACGGATTAAATATAAATATAAGTAAATACATATATGAAGAAATATTTATAACACTCTTTAAATTCTTTGGTGTGAAATCTCACTTTAAAGAATGAAAATTGAGCTAATATTGAAAAATTAGCTTACCTTTTAATCTTTCCATCTCTTTGCCACTCGTCAGTGTCGTCATTGTGTTGTCATCGTATAAATACTATTGCTATATTACACGCAACATTGTAAATTATTTCCTGTCATACAGCAAATTGAGAAATGGAACTGAATTGAGCAATCCATTTCATATGATATTAAACACTCAGTTTTCGAAATCGTAATTTGCCTTAAAACGTTGAGTTTCCCGCTATTTCACACGTACAAAAATAAAGTTACTTTCAACGTAAGCATTACAAGAATGAGATTTCATTCTTCAGAGTGTGATTCACTCTAAAAGATTTAGAGATATATGCTATTTATGTAGATAACATATAAACCATCTAAAACTA
>NW_017306018.1:2130280-2130542 GCF_001594115.1 Trachymyrmex septentrionalis | reverse complement strand
TATATAAAATATATTATTGTTAAAAAAGAAATAATTCTTAGGCTGAAGGTAACTTTATTTTTGTACGCATAAAATAACAGGAAACTCAACACTTAAAAACAAATTACGATTTCGAAAACTGGATATTTCATTTTATATAAAATAAATTATTCAATTCGGTACATGACAAGAAATAATACACAATGTTATGTGTAATATAGCAATAGTATTTCTACGATGATGACAACGCAATGACGACACTAACGAGCGGTAAAGAGATGGA
>NW_017306018.1:2125875-2130180 GCF_001594115.1 Trachymyrmex septentrionalis | reverse complement strand
AGAGAGAGAGAGAGAGAGAGAGAGAGAGAGAGAGAGAGAGAGAGAGAGAGAGAGAGAGAAAGAGAATACGGCATAGAAAAGGTCAGGGGAACCTATCAAGAGCGGAAGGATTGAACAGCTAATTATTAGTGTCCGCGACCCAAATAATCGTAACCTTCGATCGTCAGACAGCGTAAAGAATTTTCCATTTTTTCCGCAATAAATAATACGGCTCACTGATGAATTAAAAAGCAATGAAAAAAATCATTATTATCAATTGATTGTAGAAATATTGAAGAAATTCTTGAAGTTATACGAGATATCGAAAGATATTTTTATAGAATCGAGTGCTCATAAATATTCATTATCAAAAGTAATTAAAGAACTTTGATGAGAGAAGTTTTTGTTTATATTTAAACAAGCATCCTATAGAAGTAATTAAAAATTTGACAGCTGTTAGATAAATGTGGATAATGAAAATCCTTTTTGCACCGAGATAAGCTTTATATCTCGACCAAGGTTGATAAAATACTTCAGTCTAGTTATAATACGTGAAATAAATTACGGAGAATATTTCGTCACTCTTTTCTTCAAATTAGGTAAACAGACTAATTTTTCTTAGCTAAAAAGATCTACTTAGAAAAATAGTTTAACTATGCTAAATTCATAGATTTCACGATTTTATTGTTATTTTCGTTTCCTTGAGCTTTGTATCTTTTACAATACTCGAAGAGAACAAAGGTTTGCCCAGACTTGTTTAGAAAAATCACTTAGATATTAAAAAAAATAGTTGTGTGAAGTTTCATCGAGATTAAAGATACATCAGGTGCAGTTTTTGTAAAAAATAAAATTAACAATTTATATTTTCTATATAAAAATGAATGTTATATAGAAATATAAAAATTCAATAAAATTTTGTGACTTAAATAAAAAAATTTTCTCATTTTATCGTAAGTATTTTTTAAAGACACGATTAAAAAAAATAATCAAACGTTGCTCGAAAGTTTCGATTCAAGTTCTAAATCGCCGCCAAACTTTTCGTATTATTTTCAAATACAATATGGAATATCCGTAATTTTTTTCGTAATTCTTTTATTTTGGTGAAAAACACGTCTTTAATGAATGACAGTACGTTCAATTCAACTGATGGTTCAGTGAACAATGTATATCCGGTGCACAGCGAGCGGTCCTTCGATTTCTCGTTGCATTTCTCATTGCCAAATCCTTTTGCGGCGTATACGGCGTGCACTGATTACCAAATCCGGCTCGAGATTGTGAAGGCAAGGTAAATGCGAGCGATGTTTACACGCTCGTAATCGCGTACCGATCGTTATATCTAATTGCCTCATGCTCCGCAGTTCCGACAAAATTTTTCTCGGATCGAAAAAGCAATTGGAGCCCGTCGCGTTTTCAATACCGTGAGAACTCGCGGTAGAGGCGACGCCCTCGTTGCTCCACGCGACACTCCCCAAGTAGCGAAGAAATTGCAGGCTCTTGCGTAAGTGTTCTGTCGACGTTAGTCGTAATCGTCACAGTTATATGCCGAGGGAAGGATATAACGTTTTGCCTAATTAGCACGCTCGATTACGGTACGTATGGTAATTAACCGAGTAATTCCGGACTTGTACGGCGATTTCTTGCGCGCGGGATAATGAGCGTCCTTATATATCGTCGATTGCAACAAATATCGTGACCTGCCTGTATGCATCTGCGCGCAAATTGCATCAGTGACATTGGCGTTAATATGGCCTCATTTGTGTCGCAGACGTGTGCAAGTTAGTTGGAAAAAGATACCTTAGAAAAATTCCAACGCCTCTCTTACTTGTTGCAAATTGAAGTGTCAATTGTTATCGTCATTATGCTAAAAATTGAAGAAACGAAAGAACGTGACGGGACTAATTTGTATGTCTTTTTAAAAAATATTATATATACGAAGTTATACGAAGAGAAACATCTTATAAACATAACGCAAAATTAATAAAAAAGTATTCGTTCAATATTATGTATTCGTGTAAAAAATATGTGCCTAGAATGGTAATAAAACGAAAGAACGTGACGGGACTAATTTGTATGTATTTTTTAAAAATATATACGAAGTTATACGAAGAGAAACATCTTATAAATAAACATAACACAAAATTAATAAAAAAGTATTCGTTCAATATTACATATTCGTGTAAAAAATATGTGCCTAGAATGGTAATAAAAAATTTTATGATGAATATACAAAAGAAATTAGCTAATGCTAAGCACATGCGCGAGATGAATGTTAGTTGTGCGCCTTGTTGTGCGCTCTTTCGAAACGTAGAGCATTTCGGTAAATCGTCCCACGGCACAGGACAATGAACTCACGTGTGTGTCATCACACGTGCCACATAAATGACGCGATCGCGATTAGTCATCTGAAATTTACATGGTCTTCGGATCTCTCGAAAGGGAAACGCCTAGAGGCATTCTATCTTGGACAATGTGCGTAAAAATCCTGAAACAATCCGTCTCACGAAAGAATGTAAAACGAGCCTAAGTTTTCTTAATGCATGATCTTCGTGACGCTTCTACTGTCATCTCCGAGACCTTACCTCTTCAAAATTCTCAAATTCCCAAAAATACGGTCTATCTACAATAAAGATCGTTTCGAAATAACCAAAGCGTAGAAACGGGCAGATGCACAATTCAGATTTCTTTTTTGACGAATAAAAATTTGAATCCCAAAAAGATTATATTGTAATAGGAATTTAACAATGCATGTAAATGATATCCTCGATTTGAGAACAGTATACAATAGTGGACAATTTGGGCTCCTAAATATTTCAATTATCATATAAGCTTCTACATAGGAAATACAAAGTACAATCCAAATATATGTGGAATTCCACATGCAGATTTGGGAAACAAAAATTGAAATTTGTGGGAATTTTAACAAATGTGGATAAAAATAAATAAAGATGCGAGTAATAGAAATAAATGAAAAAACTGAATAACATGGTAATAATGCACGTTAATATAAAGTTTCCAAAACCTATAAAATATAAATGTTTTAATAAACGAGTTTATTTGTAAAAGCTCTCGAGGAGTGTGCTTCACAGTTTCAACTCAATAATAAAATGCATTTATATTTGTTAATTGTACGAGCGTAATATACATATTATAGGCTTTCTACAATAAGTTATAAGAAATTTATTTCTCCAATCGAATATGAGAATATGAGAATTGGTCAACTTCTTACGGTTTAAGACTTAAAACTTAGGTCACGGCTTATTGCCGTGAAGAAAGTCCGTTACGTATATATTTATATTTATATATAATACAGGTATATATATATATACACATATATACAAAAAAATCAATATAACATTTATTGCCCCCTCCAATCCACGGTGTTGGTATTCCACATACCAAAAAATTACAAGTCTCCGCCCATACCAATTACAGTTTGTCGAACTTAACATATTCTTTAACAAAATCGGAGCTACGTGCACCTTTGGTAAGAAGAGAAAGGGTCAGAAAAAGGTTAAAGCATGGCGCCTGGTCGAACGATGAGAACCGGTCAATGGTACAGTGGAGGAGACAGCTGCAAGGACTTTTTTGCTTTACGATCCTTCCTTTCTCGCATCAAAATTGTGCCAGGATAATGTCTGTTTCTTCACAGCAGGTAAAGCAAAATATATCCCGGAAGTCGGCTGTAAAGCAATCTGTTCCGTGTGCATCCGGCGCATTCATTCGACCGCTTTTTCCAAGCCTATTCACAGTAAATCCGCTTTTTCCGGATTTTCGTGTTCTGCGTCGTATAATGTGTGACAAACAGATCGAATCCCAGAGAATCCAGAGAGATCTCATCGGGAGATTCAACGACAATGACCGTGCCCCATATAAGCAGCCTCGAGAAAAACCAAGGGTGGTACGGTCTCTCATTTTGAAAAGTATTACCTCGAGAGAACCGACACGTGCGTCTTTCGATTCTCTACACATGGGTCTCTCTACACTCAAACGTGAAATTAACCACAAGAACAACTTTATCCTGCATCCTTCCACTTACTGAGCCTGAATACCTTTCTTTAATCTTCCGCGATCGAAGCGGAAATACTGTCATTATGTGTCCGCCACCGAAAAACATAAAATTGTTCAGATAAAAAGACGTATTAAAATTCAAAACGAACAAAATTCATGAAACATGCAACATTCAGAAATTGTTTATCAATTGTATATTAATATTTACACATGGCTTTTTTCGTGAATTTTAATTCTTTGTTAGAATTCCGGTATGTTACTTTGATTATGTTTATTATAAGAAGACTTTTTTATCTTTCTTATCGACTAGAACTTTTC
>NW_017306018.1:2102340-2125775 GCF_001594115.1 Trachymyrmex septentrionalis | reverse complement strand
GGTATGTTACTTTGATTATGTTTATTATAAGAAGACTTTTTTATCTTTTTTATCGACTAGAACTTTTCCCAAGAGATATGAAACACATTTGAATGTTCAATCGTATGTGAATAATGTCGAGTTCTACATGAAGACTCACCCGAGCTGTTATTATAAGGAATATGCGGGCATTTTTGATAACTAATTTTGTACAGCGATTTTTCTGATTTTTCTGTTAATGTCTGAAGAAGGCTCAATCCGGTAGCCGAAACTTGTAACGTTTTATATTTGAATTTAAACTGTTTTTTTATTTTTACTTTTTCTTTATTTGTAATTTATTCTTTTTAATTGTGTTACAATTAAAAATGTGTTTGACTCTTACTGTGCCCTTTATTTATTGTTATTTATTTTTTATCCAAATAAATAGTGAGTACAAGAAATATTACAAAAAATGTTTATAAAAAATGCTTCACTTGTAGAAAATAAACATTAATTAGCAATGTTATACTATGAGTACATTTTGAATCCCCTAATATAAACAAAAAAGCTTTTGATCTTTAAAATTTTTCTCGACTGTACAAATATTTGTTGTACGTTCAAAAAATATAATTTTTTTATTTTCATTTATTTTTAAAATAATATATTTTAATTATTATACACACATCTTTTTAGATAAAATAATTTTGATAAATATACGTCTATCTTCTTCACCGTTAATAAATGCTAATTAATGTTTACTTTCTGAAAATAAGGTTTTCTTAAAAGATATCTGTCCTATACAAACACTTTTGGCACTCACTGTATATGTTATTCGTGTAATATTGCTATTCTTAATTAACAGATTGAATTACAAAGGAGTAAAAATAAACGCTGCATCTTTTCAGAGCTACTTATCTCTCGAATGCTGCACCGCACAAAGAAACGGCGTGAATTATCTACCTTCCTGTTTACGTTTCACCGAAAACGTCAAGGGTAACGTTTATCGTTTTACGTAAGAAAATTTCACAACATTGATTAATATCTAAATTACAATACTGAAATAAAAATTTTCTAAATGTAAATAATATTTTCTTGAATAGTACTAATAATTAGTAAATATTTCTTTATTGCAAATAAATATTTATTGAGAAAGAAAGTAATACTTGAATCAAATATATATGTTTATATTTAGTAAATATTTATTTGGAATAAGGAAATGTTTTATTTAGTGCTATTCAAGAAAATATTACTTAGATTTAGGAGACTTTTTTTTCAGTGTATGACATTGAATATTTTGCTAAAACGCGACTCCTTTCAGATTTATTGATTCGATTTTTCGTTAAGACAATACGTATTATTTTTGCAATTTCAACAATAAACCTTTTATGTATCGTAACAATTGTATTTTCAGCGCGTGTTTTGAGACTTGTGGCAGACGTTTCGAATTGAAATTCTGTTTGTCACAAAAACAGAAATTGTAGTTTAATTGTAAAACAAACGTAAAATAATTGAACTGGAGCTGACACTAGTTACGACTTTCTCGAACCATTTAGACATCTCCCAGGAATTTGTTTATGCGAACGTTGCAGCGTGCCGGAAGCGGATCGTATAGCGGATGACGCAATTTCCGGGACGCAGCCTTAAGAATTCCAATTCATCGCGGTATCGTCAAAATCCGTTTGCTCAGCCGCTTCCTTTATTTTCGTTGCTCGCTGTCAGTCATCAATCCGCGCAGCCGTTGTTTCACCGTTCTCACTTTTATCGGAGAATGTGTGAGAACAATTCTGTACGTTTCAGCGCTTATCTTTACCGCCGTAATTCGACGCAATTCTTCATCGCCATACTGATAAAAGCGTCGTACACATTAATGGCGCCGTAGTTGACACTCTCGCACTTGAAATTCAAGGTTTCTAACTCGTTATTTGTTCTTGATTATGACGGCTTTCTTCATTCAAAGAAATCTTTGTTTGAAAATCGATATAAATTTAATTGCCTTTGAAAAGAAAAAATATTTACGACCTGAAAATAAATTTTCTTGGACTATAAAAATAATTATGTAGGACACTCAAACTGATTGCTAGAATATCAAACTTTTTTTACAGCATAAGTGTTCTATATAAATATTTTGATAAACTAACAAAATTATTGTTAGATCTGTATGTCTAGCTAAATTTTTAAATAGTTCTTTCCGCAAATTAGAAGTTCTTAAAAAAAAAAAAATTAAAGATTCTTGGAATATCCTTATTGAAGATATTTTATTAAATAATCCAGAAATATTTTATGAAAAAAATAAATAAAAATTGGAAAGCATTCTCAAAAGATTGATGTGATGACTTTATTTACGTGCGCAAATTGCACGTTTCTTTTATATATGCTTTAAGGACTTATCCTCATTATCGAGATAGAAAAATGTTTAATGAAGCTTTTAGAGATAAATTGTAAAATTAAAATGTTTCTCACGCGTTTTCTTTTATCACGTTCCTCCTTGTTGATGAGAAGAAGATAAGTCGCATTGTTTTCGCATAAAAAATTATTTCTGGACTTGATTTTGTGATTGCGCTAACAGAATGTCGGTCGATCCGCGGCGAATTATATCAACGAGATCCGATCGTTGGCCTTCGGTTGTTCTCGATAAATCCTCGAATGTATTACATACATACGTTCGGCTTCGAGGGATTTAAACGTTACAACTGGGTCATCCAAGCAAGGATAAGCGTCGCGATGAAGATTTATGATTACATACGCACTGTAGTCGAGGGAAACCTCGAACGATGTCAAGTTCGATTCTTCATACCTGCCGGCGTTCAATCAAGAACTTATTGTGACGAGAAATATTCGCTGAAACCTTCAAAGATATAAATAAAAATCGAATTGATGTAAAAAAATTGATAAACTCTCGTTGCAGATTTCATCTTTCTTCTTCTATTTTATTTTCTATTCAGCTGAAAGTTATTATTGAGTAAACTATATGGAGCGTCTCAGAAATTAGGCACGTTTTACATTCTTATATCGCATCGTAATTTAATAGTATCTTTATTTATTATATTTATTATTATTGTTATATCTGTAATATCTAATATTATCGTGACGTTTCCGTCGAATCGATCATCGATCAGATAAAAACTAATCTTTCCGCGGGCAAAACTGTTATTTCCCATCGGCCGATGATTAATTCTCAAACATTTAAAGAAATCATGAATTATTATAATAATTGGCTAATTCGTGCGAATTAATCAGACTTAAAGACAAATCACATTCACGATTCGCACCATAAGTAGAAAGGCTCGAGGAATTTATGGAAACATGGTTGTCCATTTCTGCATTTTGTTGTTTACCACCTAGAATAATTTAAGCGTTTTACGTCAATGCATAAAAAAAAATTTCAAAAAATCTCTATTTTTCTCAAATCGCATCTGTAAATATTAATTTATATCGGTAAACATCCTTGTTCTTTCCTTCTATTTTTTTCTAGAAAAAAAATTGTTAATTTATATATTCGGAATATATGAATGCGCGACTGTCGCGATAGTTCCTGAAGGACGCGATTGCGCCATTGCTCGAGTTGCGTTTCCGCTAGTACAATACAATGCGCGTGTGCGCTGCGTGCTCGCGTACAGTTGCGTTACATTAGCAGCTCTCGTTGCTTCGTCACACGCGGCCACACGTGTAGAAAATGACGCAAGCTCAGGCGTAAATGAGAGTAGCTTCTCACTTTGCCATGCAAATGATCTGCACGATATGCCAGATCACCACCTGCGTTAGAAAAACAATGAATTCCAGAAGCAACATGTGAGAAAAATTATTGGATGCGGAAGATTCCAAATTAATTATTTATAATAATTATTTTAATTATTTTCGCGGTCACTCTCTGGACACTTGTGTTTCAATCTCTCGCTTCAATTTGTTGTTAACCATTTCCATTGAACGATTAGAAATGCGATGAAAGGAGAGAGAAACAAAGGAGAAGAGAGACAGACGTTTCTGTATTTTTCATGAACGTTAGAGAAGCGTCTCTCTTATCAGTTGATACTTCTCTCTCGTTGTTGAACGTAATGACGAATCAATGCTGATTAACCATTAGCGGATTAACCATTAGCAGAAATTTGTTAAGTGCGAAGGTCATTAGTACGAAAGAAGCCTTTTTTTTAAGATCAAATATGAAAAAATAGAATAGTAAATTATTTAAATTATTACCTTGAAAAAGTATTATTTAAATATATAATTCATAAAACATTTCATTTGTAATTATGTTAACACAAAAAAAAAACAATAATATAATAAAATTTATGTTTTTTATACTAGAAGTTTTTTAAATTAAAGAATATTTTGAATCATCAAACTTATAATTAAGTACATTTCAAAAATATTAAAAATATATACAATTTGGTTGTAAATATTTTTAAAAAAAGAATACTTTAAGTCCCACCCGCAAGTATGATTAACGCCCATCAGAAGATATACCTTCCTTCACGTATCACAGACGATGTCTTTTTTTATGGCCCTATGCTGACGTAATCGCGCCATGTATTGTGCGTAACATTGATACGTGCGCATATTCACGTAAACCATGAATGTATCACAGTGTATGACACGCCAATCTGCGCCAATCGACGCCCACACTTCTGCGTGGATCTTATCGTGCGTACACACGCAACACAGATGGCACGTTTGATATCACAAAGGAATACGTCACACTCATTTCGGTACGTCATCCTATTTTTTAAATTGGAAATCACGGCGTCGCTCAGGTCATCGCGCGATGCTGCATCACTCAGTCATTCTGTGAAATGTTGCAGTCATCGAGCTCTTGGTCTAGATTTCTCGCGCAACAAAACGAAATCGGAATAAATGCTAACGCTTTAAAGGGAATGCGTCTCTGATTTATTCCCATTAACGTAAATTAACTTTAATCTCGATTTAACCTCTTATTTTTTTAATTCGAAACGCTAGAAAAAAGTAAAAAATAAATTAAATCGAGATTAATGATTATATTGGTATGCATTAGGGACACGTTTTTGGCCAGTACTGGCCAAATATAAAATAAAACCAATATTATCTATAAATTAAATACAAATGTATTGCCAATATTATACAGAGTATTCCGAAATTTTCAAATCAATATTTGCCAATAATTTACTGCTATAAATATTAATCTATATTAGTAGAAACGGACCTTGGAAATCGGATTCTTGAAAAGTATCGCATACGTAAAACTAGGGAAATACTATACTATCTTTTCAAGAATAGGGGGCCTTAATCGGTTTCGGTCTCTCAAATGAAATCGTGAGATTATTTTGCATCAATAATAGAAAAAAAAAGAGAGAAAAAAATCTTGCTCCAATGCCATGCGATGGAAGGAAATACAGGGCTCTCGATATTATCAAATGTAGAAATAAATTTTCCTAAATGAAAAGAAATGACTTTATGCAACACAAGCGGAGCAAAACAAGACCTTTAACACAAAATTATTACAAAATCGTACACACAATTTACTTCCAAGAATGTTAACGTTGTCACAACATTCGCATTATCTATGTACATTTGTTATGACGAAGTTTCGTGTGGCATTGCTCGATGTAATTTGCATTAATTAGATTTAGTATTTTACCGTAGGCCAATCACTCGTTCCCATTTCAATTATAGAAAGAAAATGATTTCGCATGCATATTCGATAAATTCTCGCCTTTCACCGTTTCGATTTGAAGAATGTAGAGTTAAAGTCCATTAAACGCCTGGCGCTCGCACCCGCGCAATTAACCATTCACGAGTATTTTCCACGCGAATTATCGCGAAACGTTTTTACATAATAAGTCGTAATGGAGACTGTCGCGAATGTCAGACGTCAACCGGAAATAAAGTAAACTATGTTTATTCCCTCGTACCATACTTTTATCTCTTATCCTGCTTAATTACCCACATTTTATACTACCGTGCAATGCCTTCTTTAAATTAACGTCTTCTTTAAATTAACTTCAGCATTAATATTAGCTACAAAGGTGTGACTTCCAGGAGGATGAAAGCTCAGATATTACAATTACAGAGAAAATGAATGAATTATCTTTTTATTAGCGCGTCCCGTTTTATTAACCGCATCCTGTCCTCTCTATTTATTGCTATTGTTTGCGCTTTGTATATCCTGTTCAGAATTAGTCGACGGGTATTTGTGTGAATGAGGAATAATAGCCTCTGCCGGTATTATACGGGTCGCAGCAGGTCGCCACACGGTCAGGTAAGACTTTTTCACGAGCAAGATCTGGAAAAGGATATGCGCATCCTGTGCGCATTGAAATACCTGCGTTTTCTCGTGTTATTTTCGCCAGACAGCTGTTATGGGGACCGGACGTGAAAGAATGCTGTCGAGAAGAAAATACAACAAATTTTGTGTCATTTCGACTAAATCCTGCCGCAGTCACACGGAAAACACACGAATAAGAAAATTCTAAAAAAGATAGAACAGCTAGTGATAAACTCGTTATTAACAAACATATTACGTAAGAAAAATTTAAACTTATTTCGTAAGAGGCATAAAAATTGGTTTCAGGTTTTTATTTTTAGATTTTTTTAAGTTATTAATTTTCTCATTTAAATTATTTACTTATTTATGTAGTATATTATATTATATATCATTATAATATATATCGTACATCGTATTTAACAGTTTTTCCAATTAATTCGATAAAAAGTTCTTACCCTGCATTAATCGCGAAATATTTAATTAAATAATCTCAAACAGTCGCTCGATCGCCATTGAAATTTACCGCATTCATCTACTTTTCACACATTATTCCGTAAACATAGGACGTTATTTTTAGTTTTTCAGAAGATATCGGACAAACACGTCAAACCATAGTTCGTTCTCCTCCATAGCTCGTTTATCTTGCTTCTACAACATTTCCTTCCATTATGTCGTTTCCGTGCGCTCGGCGTAGGAGGATCCATAACATCCTCTCTCGCCGACGAACTTCCTCGAGATCGTCTCGATTCGCAGGACGAAGAACGGATGTTTCTAAGCTAATTTCTCTCTCTCTCTCTCTCTCTCTCTCTCTCTCTCTCTATCTCTCTCTCTCTTTTTTTCTCTTTCCCTTCTTTATCTTGAAGCATCCGAGGCGTAAAATGAAACAGCCGACGAACCGGTTCAAGAATTTTTCGTCGGTTCTTCATCCCGGACTTCAGACCGGTATCCCTGCAAAAGTGCAATGCGTAGGCAGACAGTCGGTTCTATGCGCCGCGCAGATTTGCATTTCGCAAATCGCATGCGACGCGCGTTCCACGCAAGACTAGCTCGCTATTCGTCGCACAAGAACGCAAAGTCCGGCTCAATTGTACAAGGTGTACAACGCAAAATGCCGAGTCGGCGTCGAGTTTAGATTTTTACATAAACTCACCAGATTCCATTAAGCGAGTTGATATTCACGTAACGCAAACGTGTCAAGCGTATTATATCCACATGCGAACTCTCTTTTTATTGGTACATAAAGAAACGTCGTTGAAAATTCTAATTTTTTAAACGAAACTGCTTTTTGCTCTTTTTAGATACAATAATGACGGTGGAATAAAATTATATATTAAAAAGAGATAAAATTTAAAATTTTCATGGATATTTTTAACATGATTACAAATAATGAAGAACTCTTTATAGGAAAATATTGATATCTAAAAAAATTATTATCATTATTATCAATCTTAGACTGAACATTATTTAGATAGAATAAGAAAATTGTATGTGAACATATCTTAAATAAAATAAATATGACTTGTTAACACTTCTTTTATCTAAAATAAAGATGGATTAATCATACAGAAGATACTTTAATATTTGCAATTTTTATCAAGCAAATCTATCAGACCTTAATTGGAATCAAGCATATTGGAAGAAATCTCAATGTACTCGGATGGAGGACAGGGCTTCTGTGAAGGTCGATTCGCTGTATCGACATGTCCTTCGCAAGAAAAGTCGCGGGTATCACGGTGAATGAACGTTACCTTCATTGTCGGATTTCGCAATCTCCACGTTGCCGCACTTCGACGGAGGCCGTAGCTCCCGAGATCTTGAGATCTTGACGATCATAATACATGTCTGTAATCTTTTATAAAACGCGCGCATAAAAAGAGAGAGATCTACAGATCTGCCCTTCTACGTTTAACGTTTTTTTTTAACAAGAAAAACGTACTTAGTTTAATTTTTTTTTTTTTAGATCTTTTAGAACGTTACGCGTCAAATAGTACGGAAAACTTCGGATCTTGTGTTCCAATAATTTTTTATAACAGCATTTATCACCATTTATTTTTTGCTTTAGGCAGTCCTTTTAAAATGAACCTTATTTGATTTTAATAACTCAATATTTACCGGAGATATGATTTTTTTTTACTGAGACATGCACATTCCACCGGATAAAAAGATTAAAATCGAAAACGCAAATACGATATAATCTTTATAAGATATTTTGAAACAAGCAAAACCATTATAGCAATTAAAAATTAACATTAAAAAATTCGCAACCGACTTTTCATATATCGTAGACTTTTGCTTCTCGACACAAAATATTAAATCAAATTTATCTCACGGCAGATGCTTAATTAAAAGAGTAAATTTTTAAGAATCATTTCTTGTAATCAATTTACACGGCATACCTTTTCACATACGAATTAACGGATCTCCGAAATTAATCGATGCGAAGTTCCGTGTCTACAAAGAATGACTCCTCGGTTTCTTAACTGACAGGCTGAATAATGAGCGAAGATTGGAGTCGCGTCTTCCCGCATGCGAAAGATAGTAGGCTTCTCTATCAAAGGAAGTAGCGCGTAATTTTGTGCCGGTAGGACGCGACTTCCGCGTTTCGGTTCCTGTTTGCGGCGGCACAAGGAGTTCCATATCGAGGGCAGATAACAGTCCCTGGTCGTGTGCATGCGTCTGCTTCGTGACAGTAATTCTCAACATGGTGATTCCCCGCGAAAACGCGTAATTCGCCAAAATACGGTTACAAGAAATCTTTGTCATTTAATTATTTCTCGTTAATGTACAATGTTAATGCAACATTTTTATTTTTCCAATCGTGCAAATTTTAATTTTTAATTGCGACAAAAAGAATAAAGAAGTGCATATAATATAGTGCTATATAAATATATCGATATATTAGAATTTATATTTACACTATTAATTTCATAATATCAAATTATATATTTTGAATTACTTTTAATCATTTCTATATATAGATCGCTGCTGCTCCCTATATCTAATAATATATCTTTAATTTCACTAAAATAATAGAGTTAAATAATCTAATTCAAGAAATTAGATTACTATTTTGATATCTAACATATATTCACATACAATATTACTTTATCTGTTCGAAACTATCATTTCGAAACAAATTAAATTAGAAGCTCTGTACATATAATCACAAAGATCAGAAACAAAAAACTTTTCAAAATCTAATAAAAATAGTATTAATAAAACAAAAGTTCCATAAGTTAAGTTGTGTAATTTTATTATCTAAAACTTTAACTATTATTCATTCTCAAAGACCACAGTATTATGGGAACAATACATTGAGTATATAATCTAATTCAGTTGCTTAACTTTTATAAAAATAAATATATTGTTGTAAACAAAGATCTTCAATCAAAATATCAGACATTAGGAAGCATGATTAATATCAAACAAATGTATGTATTTTTATTTAAAAAAAGTTATAAACAATGGAAAAAACATTGGAAAAGAAAGTCGTAGAATTGGAAAAAGAAAGGGTATGTCGTATTAAAAAGATGTTTAAGATCAAATTGAGAAAAAATAAAAATATTATGCTGGAGTTTATATATTTCATCACTGTGCTATTTTAAAAGTCAGTAAGATTAGTTTTTTCTTGTAGCTAAAAACAATAAAAGTAACTACCGGAAAAGAGATCAATTTCAATTTAATGCGGTAAAGAACAATAAATGAAAATGAATGAGAAAAAATTGTATAATATTAAATATATAAATCTCTTTTTTTCTCTTCCCCCGGTTTCTTCAATATGTTTGCATAATATTCTGAAAGAAAATAAATAACAAAAAAAGTAACTTTTTCTTTACGTTTAATTGAAGAAAAAAATATAATATTTTAGATTTCCTGTAAATAAATATCAAATTAATATTCATAAAAGACAAAGCAGCACAAATAAGACTGATGTAATAAAACATATGTTACAATCATGTACTCTCATATCATTAAATATCGATCGATCATTCGATAAAAGAGGAGTATCGTTTACTGATATCATTTCATGGTTTCGAAAAAATAGTTAAACTAATCATCGGCCGGTTAAGCTGTACACAAGAAGCGATGAGTAATAATACTCTGTGATTATCGACATCCGGTTTCTTGGCGAAACGATAGTTTCGCGAGCGGCAACATAAAATGGGACAATTTTCCGCGATTGCATTCCCCCGACTGTTTATTGCACATCATGGAGTCACTGGACTGTGCCATAATGGAAAGTTATATTAAATCGTGCAATATATTATGAAGACAGCGTGACGGTGCATGCGCGATTCACAAAAGGTAGTGCTTGCACACTTGCACTTCGAAAAGCTTCGATCACAGCAACTGATCACCTCTCTGATTAAGCGACGAGATTAAAAGAAGTCCGTTTCGCATGCGTATCTTGAAGTGACAGCGTGTAAGGTGAAATGGAACATTCGATTTATCATTGAGTAAGTGGGTCAATATATAATCATTCTTAACAATATAAATTAATTCTTATTAGTAAATATATAATTTGTGCAAATATAATTGTTATTGAGAAGTTATGAAAAGGTGCAAATATATAATAATCTTATCATGAAAAAATATCAAATTACCAAATTATGTCCAATGTATATTTAGAAACGTTCGCAAATATGCTTCAAAAACGCAAAATTATTGTTTTATTCGTTACATTTACCTACATCATGTGTGCTATTATACTTATTACACATTGCATCGACACAATTGAGTCTATCGTGTAATCTCCTTTCGTTTCTAAAATAAACGAAATAATTTTTCTTACAAATGCATCGATAGACAAATTCTCGATGGACATCTCGCAATCAACAGCAAACTTTCTCATTTACATTAATAATGTGACATTTGCACCATCGGCACTGTCACGTGCTTATATATTTACATCTTTTTTATTATGAGATGATGTAATTTAATAAGAATAATGCCCTGTCGTCTCGTTTCCGATAAACTTAATCTCGCTGTTGAAAAAATGATTAAAATGAGGAAAAATTTGTAAAAGATAAATTCTAAAATAATGAAAAAATAATAAAATGTGAAAATATAAAATACTGTTACTTATATATTTCATCACTGTGCTATTTAAAAGTCAGTAAAAATTTTGTCAAATGATGACACATATTTTGTCAGATCAGTTTCGTTCAAATCGAACAAAAATAGTTTCTTTAAAAATGACTATGATATTTCAACACATATACATTTCTCATTTTATTTTTAATCATTTTTTTTAATTCAAATTCGCGAATATTTTATGATATATAACAGAGAGGAATTGTGTGTGTTGAATAATAAATCTGAAACTTCAAGGTTTTAGCTTTTAAAAAATCTGGCCAAAAATAATATTGCTGAAATATATTTGCCAAAGTGCTAAAATTAGTTACCAACTATTGCTTTTTTTAATCGCCGATTATTTAACTAATTTGGAAAAGTTAAGTTTTCCTCACCGAAAATATATCTCCCGTAAAATAGGAAGGAACACATTCTCTCCTTGAAAATTGTTTTTTGCGAGTCTTGTTTAAAAAATTATTAAACTTATGTCCCAATGAATCCGTCACTTGGAGGAATTGAAAATATTGAATTGATTAAAAACAATGTTCACAGCACGTGCGAGATAGACGGAGGGATCTTCGTATTCCCTCACCAATCTCCTCTATTGTTTTCTAATCAGCGAACAGGATTCCGCATATTTCTCGATGACTAACTTATACGTAGTCACGACGCGTAAATAACCATTGATAGAATCGTTCGAAAATCAAGGTATTGCATGCATAATAGCAATCATGACATTCGCCAGCTCATCACTCAGTCATTACCGAAAATTTTTAGCGGCACGTTTTTGGACGAAATTTTTGGACGACGCAACTATTTGCATAACTTAAGCAAAGGTAATATTGTATTTCAAAATCGGATTCTTTGATGTCGAGAAAAGAAATGAAGCAAGAATATTAATATTAATGCCTAAAATCAATTCATCATAAAGTAATTCCTATTATTTATAAATTTGTAACACATACGAACACAATTCGACATACAAAGAAAGTTGACAAAGGAATGAATCATCTGAAGTTAAATCTTATACGTTCGCACGCCCAAGTCAATCGTCAATTGAGGATCTATATTAAGTAGGCGAAACTGTGGTGCACCGGAAATCATCTGAACACGCGAAAACACAATTAATAATTACTATCTCGCTATATCTATTAATCAACTACTCCATTAATATCATTTTAAACAGAATTTGAACTTAAAATTTATTCTAAAAGCATTGTCCCTTAATTAACTTCGTTAGCTGATAATTTTCTATTATTAAAAAGTGTTACGAAGCGACACATTAAAATCCTATTAAAGAAGAAGCAAATATCTCGCAAATTTAAAACATTTTCGTGACTGTGCTGCACAATTAATTTGCAAACTCGAAATACGCAGAAATAGATTCACAGATACATTGAACATTAATTGCGTAATTGTACCAAGAACAAATTTTATTTCCGAATAAATTTCGCTCGATACAAATCGCTAATCAATGAACCGTCAATGGCGCAACTGGAATCAGTCGCGTGTCAATTTTATGATGAAATATCCGAAATAAATGACAACGAGTATGGCAAGATTGTGGAATATTTAAATATCTTATTAAAAATGCTGGCACCATGGTAAAGGATACCGTGGTGTCGTCATTCCTCCTGGAGATAAAACAGAACCAGTTCTGTGGATTGTTGCTCGATGATAATTTCGGCTTTGAATACGACAGAAAGATAATCGTTATTTGTACGTAGATTTCAGAAGAATTTTATCACTTATTGGAGGAAACAAAAGAAATTTCCTGAAATCCCTCTTGGATGTTTATATTATTACAATTACATCATCGTTTACTTTTCGTCACTTCAAAATCGAATTCTCTAAATTTGAATCAATGATTATCTATTTCAGATTTAAAGAGAACTATACAATAAAGGAGCATATAGCCACAGTTAAAGATGTTTTTGTATATACAAATATTATGTGTTAACGTATTAATTCGAAATATATTACTTTATCTCTAAAGAAACATCTTTAGCTGTGACTATATGTTCCTTTACTGTATATTTATATTTTTAAGCCACCTTCAAAAAGTTTAAATTAAAGAGAATTGGCTGTGATTACAAATTAATAGTGTCTTAATCTTAAATCCAAGTTAAAACTCAAAAAGTTTATAATTCATCCATTTGATCTTGATTTTGAAAGTCATAATCAATAATTGGTTGGTAATCAACAATTATCACGTGTTTGATAAAAGAATGAGGTAGAATCTCTGCGTATAATGAAAGGAATATCACAAACAGGAATAAATGTTAGAAAAATAGAAAAATAGGAATAAATAATTAAACGTAACACACGACGGATTCACAAAATATAAGACATATTTCTATTTATCACGTTAAGGCCTGACGGTATGCAATTTTTATGTCTTCGGAAAGTTGGCAAAAAACTGGAATATTGTATAAGCAATCAATTTAGTGTATAATCGTGTACTGTGCATGATTGCGTATAACGAAATATCTTCCATTCTCATCTTCCTCGTTTAGAGAATTGCAAAACTGCAAATAAATGGCGAAGACATTCCTCTTGGCGGACATAACTGAGGACAAAAGTAAAAATGTCCCCGAGATAAATTTTCCGCAAGCGGATCTGGATAAGAGCGGATATATCTCGACTTGACGAGGCTACCATTGTTCTTCAAGCGTTTTCCAAACTATTCATGCACTTTCGTTAATCGTACCGTTATTATTATTGCAAAAACGAATATTATATTGCGATAATGTCGACGGTGCCCGGCGTTGTCGAAACGCGACGGCAATAACGACGGCAAACGATAATTCGCGCGCGCGAATCACGCGGGCTTTCCGTATCCCATCCCTCTCGTAAAACGGCCGTCGTATTGCGACAAGCCACGCGGCGTGTATAATTTACGGAGCATATTGATCGGGCCGTGATCCTCTTTCTTCGTGCTTTATCGCGCTTGCTCCGCAAGATAATTCGCGCGCGTCCAGCTGATCTTCGGCTGTGCCGGCATGTATGCAGAATGGTGTGCGAGATGAAAAAAAAAAAAGGTGGCCCCGGATTGACCAATATCCGGCGGCGGCCGGAACGCGGGGGATACGTTTGGAAACGAAGGCCTGGCCTGACTCGAACATTATATCCAAGCGCCACGCAATCGTGGCCTTATCTGTCTCCGTTTCTCCCTCCCTCCCTTCTTCTCTCTCTCTCTCTCTCTCTCTTTCTCTCGCTCACATTAGTAAAATTAGCATGCTTGAAATTTTAAATTGTCTACGTGCACCTGAACTTTTATTTCCTTTCTACATAAATTTTTCTTTTTCAATATTGTTTTGTATAAAAACACAATGTTTCCTTCTATTATTACATGATCAGCTTTGTACTGGTGTTTTTGCGCTTGAGGGGACTTGTCCCAGAGCGCTTAATAAATGATGCTTCTCTCTCTCTCTCTCTCTCTCTCTCTCTCTCTCTCTCTGTTTCTTTCTCCCTCCCTCTTTTATTTCGAAACATTAAGCAAGTACGGTTTATATACATGTTCGCGATACCTAAAGTCGTGTTGCACTTCGGAGAGTATATGTACGGAATATATATTGTAGAATCGACAATTTAGCGCGTACCTGTACATAGACACGTTTTAAAGCTAATTGTCAATTTTAGAAAATGAATTTGATCCTAAAGTTTTAAAAATTTAAACCGGATTGTAATGTCCGTGTTGCAATTACTTTAACCATGTTTTATAAAAGCTTTATACTTTCTGTGGCAAACATTCGTACATATAATAAGTAATATGAAAATGCATTTTGTAATATTAACGTCGTCTCTCGTTTTTTTATTTATAATTCATTTTGCAGAATACGTTATCTTGTATATAAAGAATAGATAAAATAACACGTTGACTTCACGTAAAAACGATTAACTCGTATTTCGGAATCTTAAATATAAACCCACAAATATATGCTCCTGATTCTTTAAATTTTTCAGTAATGACTTGTAAATCATTTTCCAACATTTCTCTGATGTATTCCCCCGTTAATACATTTTTTAAGTATCATTGCGAAAGAAACCATATAGAATTGCGTAAGCAACAAATGCAAAAATTACTTTGCAAAGAAGTACATGCATTTCCGCTGTAAATCAAATGCGATTTTTACACTTGTCGTTCGTACGATTTTATATACTTTTTTTCTACAGTGTGGGAGACCCGTCACGGTCATACGTGGGTGAAATTGCATGCCCTTATACGCGCAATTGTTTAAAGCGTGCCACCCGCGCGCAACGAGAAACGTTAAGGTAGGTCAAGGGCGCGTTGCACCGCGCCGGACGAGTCTCTCGCGAGATCTCACTTCTTTGGAGGATGCACGCGTTGAATTTTTTAAATCTTCTCTCAATCTTACCATCTTTGAAAAATCCCGGTGCATAGATATTCTAAATAAATCGGATCCTAAATTCTTGCTAATTATATAGATATCATTTCGATAAAGTTGTAATATTTGACAGTAAATAATTAATTAGGATAAATAATAAATAATAATAATAATAAATAATTAAGATAATTTTAATGTTTGAAAGTAAAGTCCTAAGGAATTTTCTTTTTATAATTAATAATCATTTTGAAACTGATTGAGAAAGATATTATTCATTTCCTTATTTTTAATTTATTTTTTATTATATTCATATGCATGTAATAAGGTTCAATGTCAGAGTTTAAAAAAAAAAAGATTTTTTTTTTCGTTCATTCATAAATATTCTATATAAACAATATATTTTATTTTTGTAAGTGAATAAAATAGAGAGATTTGATTCTCGCTTAGTTTATCTCAATATCCCCATAAATAGAATTAAAAATAAAACAAACTAAAATCAATTACAATGGATCGTATTCGGCGCAGGTATCTTATACGTTAAAACAGTTGATAAGAGGTTGATACGACCGCGTGTCGCGATTCGAAGAGTCCACGTATAATATTTACACATATCGGAGGGTACGACCAGTAGCGTCTCTCGCGACCGGATACCTCTGATCATACTTTATCCTTTTCGCGTAGATCGGCGTGTTTGCTTCCTCCGTAGAAAGATACAGATAAGATACGCATATCTCTTACGTACCTCGATGTTATTATTAGGCACCCATCTGTCGCTTCTGCGAATATTGGCTTTCCCAATTTCAGCCAGCCGTTCTTACGACAACGATCAGCCGCGTGCGCAATCGTGACACGTGCGGCGGCAACGTGTGATGTAACACTGTTCCCGTTTCCGGCGATTCAAGACACACTTCTGCACCCCATCGTCTCATTGACCTCCGTAAAGGTGACAAGTTTGGAATGGGAACATTGTTATGCAGATATTCCACGCACGTTGTGTCACTTTTATTAACTCAACAATTTATAAACATCTTAAGATCTGCCGGATTAAATTGAAGGCGCGAACGCGCAGGTTACTATTAACGTTTTAATAAACTTCTAGCAAGTATTAAATACCTTCAATTGCTTCAATTTAAAAAAAAAAAAACAGAAAATCGCCTTATGTCGCGTCGCTTGCACTTTTGATACTCGACTTCCTCTCTTTTTAAAGCAAAATATGTATCTATCTAATTTTAAGTGCAAAAACATTTGGGGATTTCACGCAACGCGAACAGATCTACTATAAGGCGATTTTCTGTTGTTTTTATATTCCTATTGGTGCATTAAAATATTAAAAATGTATCTTACACAAATTCATTACAAACGTTCTTAGAGCACTTTAATTGTTTAATGTGTCGAACGAGTGACTTCTAAATAACATCAATAACGCATGAATTGAATGCTCTCAATCGCTTCAATTTAAAACGATCTTAAAAAGTGAAAAATCGCCTTGGCGAGTGCAGCAAAAAAACGTTTCATACGCACTGTGCTTGCATTCGGATGTCCAGTATCGTTCCAATCGAATTAAAGAAAGAATCGCGATATCGGTGTATATCCGGTGTACGTATCCGTTCGGTACAATTGATATCGGCCGAAGTAAAATCGAACAAACACAAACGGTTACAGAAAAGACAGGATCCACGCGCGGCCTCGCCGGAACTGCCGGGACGACCGATGTTAGCCGAAGGCGCGCGTTCGCGTCTCTCCGTCTGGCTACGGCGCGGCCGAAGATTGCCGAAGTGCCGCTGCGCTCTCGGACGGTTACATTCGCGTTCCCTCGTCCATCAGCTCGCAGTTGTCAGCTGCACAATGGCGACGTTAGTTCGTATTCGTTCTTTCTGCTGCCGCCGTCGTTTCTGAGCGGTGGGCCGGCCCAAACGTTGGACCGTCCGTTGCGTGGATACCACGAGTCTCTCTCGCGCACGCTCTCTCTTTTTGTCTCTCTCTTTCTCTCTCTCTCTCTCTCTCTCTCTCTCTCTCTTTCTGTCTCTCTTAAGTCTCGTCCTCGAGAGCTCATCGCGGAGACAAGTATCAACGGCCGCGTTTCGGAAACGAAAGCAGCGAACCGGCGCATCGCGTCTACGTCGACGTGACGCAGAAGCCGTCGAGAAGTGAGCCAAGAAGACAAGGAGAAAGAGGAAGAAGAAGAAGAAGACTCTGAGGTCGATCGTAGCGATTAAGCTCGATCGCGGTGCCGCTCGCGGACGTCCAATCGTCTTAACCAACCTACTTACCCCACCGATTCAGGAACGACGCACGGCGACAATTACGAAGGAAAATAAAAACACGAAGGTAAAGTTCTGTCTCCGTTACGTCGATGAGGAAAAAAAAAAAAAAAAGACGAAGAAATCCCCCGAAAGGGAGTCGAGTGTGTGTAACCTACCCCCCGACTCGCAGGAAACGCGCTATCGACCGTGGAATACTACCGGGGGGGATGCCTTCGCGTTTCACGGGGTGGCAAACGAACAGCGCGACACCCCTCCCCTCTCCCTTCCCCCAAGTGCTTGTGTGTACGTCGTCCTCGTCGTCGTCTGGCCGCGCGTGTACACGATCAGTGCAAAGTGCAGTGCTGCCTATTGCATCGACGCTATCGCGAACGTCTGTTCTTTCGTCGCCTCCGGCGTATCTGCCGGACCTTATTTTCGAAAAGTATCGAATACGAAAATACTGTAATATTACGGGAAATCTGTAATATTACGTGGCGTACTCTCTCTAAATTCTTTGGAGTAGAATCTCACTTTAAAGGAGCATTAAGCCGGTCTTGGAAAAGCGTGAAGCTCGAGCCTTTAAAGTGACCAGTTGCAGATTAATCGTTTGATTGAAAATTGAGCCGGTGTTGAAAAAGAGCGAGGCTCAATTCAGCCTTTAAAGTGGCGTCTACCATGAGATTTTAAGGCGTAAAACGGCTAAGCCTGAAAAATCCTAAGGAATTAATTGATCACAGTTGTGAGGAAAATAATAGACTCTGTGATTGGTTAATTCCTTACGGCTTAAGCTTCAAATTTGCGCCCTAAAGTCTCATTGCAGACGCCGCTGAAGAGTGAGATTAAGCAACAGTTTAAGAGAGTAACGCTGTAATATTTCCGTAACATTTCGCCTACTCTGCGGTTCCTACGCGATCGCGTTTCCGTCGTCGCGCTACTCTTTCGTGGCATCGAAAGCCAATTAAATGACGGAACTGCAACAGTCGCAGTTCCCGGGAAAGTATTCACCAGACGGATAAGCGAACAATAGTAATTTACAACAATCATTGTTTGATTAACTCATACAGCACAAATCGTTTCAATGATATTGAAAGAACATTGCAAACGTTGCAGCAATGTTGCTGCAAGTTTCCGTGACGTATGGCAAGCAAAGCTAATGTTACACATTATTGTGACTTCTCATCGTTAACGTTGTAAATTAATTAAAGTTGGATAATTGTGCCGGTTAATGTCGCAATTCAATGTGGCATCGCTAATTTTATTAATTCAAATTGATACTTTGGAATATTTCCAGGATTTTCAGAAAGTCGATCAAAAGTTAAAGTCACGCTCTCGTTGAATAATGATTCCACAAACATGCATCGCAATCATTTCCTGATAAGACTCGGAAGTATGATATCATTAGAAAAACCGAGAAATTCGTATGAATTCGAATGTGCTGTTAAGTACACGTTTGCGCGTAATTACGGTTATTAAGTACATTAGAATAAGAATCGTCTCTTGAAACTTTTATCAAGTTTCTCACTTGAAAGACTCTCTCTCGAGCCTTCAGTCGAGTTCCTTTGGCTTTCGTTTAGGAAATATTTGGATTTGCAACCTTGACGTTTGTCGCACGGGCAATGTTTTTTTTTTCTCTCTCCTTCCGTTATTTATTTCCACTGATTATGAGTCAGCGTACGCTCGCGTTGAATGAGCGTGTTTACGTTGAATGAGCGATTTGACGCAGGCATTAAAACCGGTACGATCGCAGGCGAGTTTACATTCCGTGAGACACCACTGGCGATATGCAAACAATCTGAACTGTTTGTTCCCGACAAAAGCCGAACGTGACAGCTGATGCGAGATCCATCTTTCTCAATCTTGTAGCGAATTCGATTCGACACACTCGGTGGGTATAAACTTTTGCATAATGGCGTTTTCGGCCCGACCGGATTTTGGCTTTGCACTACCAGGGTTGAATTAATGACGTTGTGCTCTCCTATTATATAATAGAGCGTATAAACAGTAGCAAAGCCTTTTCCAACTCAGTTGAATGCAAACGCTACTAGTATACTACTAGATTAAGCTAAAGCTCTCTTTTGAAGAGTGACTCCAATTTTTATGTACGCGTGCGGAGATGCTTGTATATGAGTTAGCAGTCTCTCTCTCTCTCTCTCTCTCTCTCTCTCTCTCTCTCTCTCTCTCTCTCTTTTTTCTCCTGGATGAATTTCCGACCCGCAATGGTCACAATACTATGAATTAAAGAATCTAGTAGTATCTACAAAATACAGCAGTCGGACGTAATACCGATATGCGCGTATTAAGGACGTATACAAATTGACGTAAAAATGTGTGTTTAACGTAAATAAAAACCGTTCTTCCTCACCACACTTTATTGTGTGTTGTTACATAAAACATGTATTCAAAATATTTGCATTTCATTTTTACACTCAGATTAAATCAGCGTATAACGGTTTTAATATGCATCAGATACCCAGAAGTTTTGAAGTTAATTACTTTTTCATTTTCTCCAAGTACCACATAACGGTGACTAATGATAAATATTGAGCGCGCATTAGCGCGTCCAATCGAATTCGCGCCATTTGACGCCGGAAATTGCACTTCTCTCGGGAGGGCGGCGAGGGGCGAGGGGCGGGGGGGGAGGGAGGGAGGGAGGCGGAATAACGACGATTTCTCTGAATCGAACAATCCGCGAGATGAAATCGAGGATGCTCCGATAGATTGAGAAGGGGGAGGGGAAATTTCGCGTCGGGGTCGTCCGGCCCCCGACATCGACGCGCGGTCATTTTTACAATGTAAACGAGAGCGCGGCGAAGCTGTTAGGCAATTTACATATTTCGCGAGCTTGCGTCACGTTCGGTTGCGCGCTATTAATGCAAACGGTGCCCGCAATATCGTCCCTCGTGCACGAGCGCGACGATCGTGGAATTCTCCGCCATTTTGACCTTACCGAAGGATATCTGGTATCTCTGTAGCGTGTGTGTGTGTGTGTGTGTGTGTGCGTGTGCGTGTGCGTGTGCGTGTGCGTGCGTGCGTGTGCGTTGTGTGTGCGGCCGTTATGTGTGGGTCGGCTGGTAATATCGCGAGTGTCGTTTCGACACACGCGGCGATGGCGACGGCGATGGCGACGGCGGCGGCGAACGCAACACTTTACTAATTCCGAACTTGCGATTTCGTCAGATACGCGCATTTCATTTACAGGAACGGACGGGGAAGGGGGGAGGGGTGGGGGGGGAGGTGGGGTAGACCTCGACAGTGCCCCGAGGAATCCGCGCACCTGCCGGCTAAATCGTCTCACGAGACCGTCTCTCGACTCGCCGGACTCCGTGGATTCGATTCTCTCGCAATGATTTTATCGAAGACTTCAAATTCTGTTGCAAGCGGCTTACCTCCTATTAATTCGTATTAATCTTGGCTGCGTTCAGAAATTTCACCTCGGATGCACCCAGGTATTATTTTTATCCTTGTTTATTCGATGAACAACAGGGATCAAATGATATCTGGGTGCACCAAAGTAAAGTTTCTGAATGCAGTCCTTTAATGGATAGGCTGCAGCAGCAGCCTCAAGCCGGAGCAGAAAACTTTGTATAACGCATGAAGGAGAAAATCAATCGGAATCTTTCATTTCATGAAAAGCAAGGAAATGACGAACTTCTGATTGATTCATTTTCTTATGTATTATTGGGTTATGCAAGATTCTGCGCTCTCGCTCTTAGTTTTCTTGGAAAACTTGTCTAAGGAAAATAAAAGATACCGTTCAGATACCTTGAAGTCCATTACTTTTACCATTTCAACACTGAAAAACATGACGTTATATCAAATCAACAGCAGTATTCTAATTGAAAATACTTTTGTCAATTCAATTACACTATTAATAAAGTAAATATACCGCATGTTCTTTTTTTAATAAAATTTTATTTGTTTCATTAATACTGTTATTGAAAATAATCAACGAGATTATTTTTAAATAAAATAATACAATGCTATTTTTTTCAGTACGTAATATTTCCAATATGTAACTGAAGTTTTAATCATGACATAATATAATAATAAAAAATATAATTATAAAATTAAAATTTTTTTTGGGAAAAAAGCATTCCGAGCATTTCTCTTGCCAACACTTTTATATCTTTAATGCTGATTTTTTTGACGATTTCGAAAATTCGAATTATTTCCAAACTTGGAACCTTTGAAGTTGTCAAAAGTAACAGCCCTAATCTTTATTTCCCTTACGTAAAGATTAAAAAAGGAATTATATAAAGATTTATCGATCTTATATAAGGGCGAGGATGTAACAGAGTAGATTAAAAGATATTACGCGATACTTATTTTATATATCGAAAGACATGTATGTGGTAAGGGAAATGAATACATTGCGTGGAAAAAAAGTCATAGAAAGGTCAGCGCCGTTACTTCTATTCACGCACAACGAATTTGAATTCGTGTAGCTTAATACACAATAAAGATTACATCATTTTCTTTGAAGGAAATGATGTAATATTTATTGTGTATCAGTCTCTTCGTGTATTATTGACTGTATCGATAGCTTTTCACGCACTCTCTTTTGATGGACGTAATGCCTATATTACACTAACGATTGGAAATTGCGTTTGCATTTGCATCTCTTGACCAATCAAAAAGGAACTGCTGGTCTGAAGCAGCTTTTTTTTATCGATCGAGTTGACGCAAACGCGAACGCAATTCTCCAAGGTGTGATACGGGTATAAGATTACTCGTTTCGATCACCACCAACTGAACTCTATTGCGCACTGAAAAGCTCACACAAGGGGAAGGAATCCTGCTTAACAAGAGCGAGTCGAGAGAGATAGTCAACGAGAATATTGTTTGTATTTTCTCAGTCTTGCCTGTATTATACGTATTGGGTTCAATACAGAAGTACGTAGTACGTTAGAAAAACAAAGAGCGCGATCCCCTGCTAAGTGTTCTTTGTTGGCTTGCTGCTTTCACAGTGGCTTTGTCGGCTTTCACAGTGGTGAGTTTTCCATATGTTATAGGGGGTTCACTGCTCGCCACCTGGGGTGCGTTTCAGGGGTATTATCATTTTATCCTTGTTCATCGAATGTTAAACAAGAATAAAATGGTACCTGGGTGCATCCGGGTGAAGTTTCTGGATGTGATCCTGCTATTCCGGTTTGGCGCGCGTGGATTTCAAATGCATGTCCCTTCGTCGCCTGTCTCAGCCTGTTCACGAAGCTGAAATATGAGATTAGATTTTGTAGCGCCGTTAATAGATAATCCCTCCGTTTCGATTCCACTCTCAAGCGGGAGGGATACAGAAAGATTATCAGTTTAGCTTTTTCGAAATACTCGCGATAGCCGGATTCAAGGAAATAGGTCGAGCTTGCCAGCCATTGGGTCATCACAGCGCAATATCTGACTGCTCCTTTAATCGAAGTTCGGGCACGTTCACCTGTCGATACGGCGCTGACCTTACGAATATCGTGGCATCCACGTGATCGAAGATAGCAAATCGCTTTCCGCTATTGAGGAGAGTCCTTGTCGATGATAAAACCCGATATTACCTCGTATCATCTCGTTTCATATCGTGCGATGAAGAGG
>NW_017306018.1:2096000-2102240 GCF_001594115.1 Trachymyrmex septentrionalis | reverse complement strand
CGCCAGTCAGCATCTGCCGCGCGAGTGATATATGATTTTCAAACGATACGATACAAAAACGCGGCACGTAAACAGGCGGTAAATTATTATAAATTAGAGCAATATCTCTCCGTTAAAATTGCCTGAGATAGCTATTCTTGTATCGATCGTCAAAGTAGATGATTATAAAAATCCAAGAGTGCCTGTGGACAGGCCGGCTGAGGAGAATAGCATACGGATCTTAGAGATTATAATATCGGATGTCTTTGTTGTTGACTTTTGTCTTTGCCATGATTGAAAAGGTGCTACGGTACAGCCTTGGCTAAAAATATTAGGCATTTTGTTAACCATGAGCTTTGAAATCCCCTGTCGAGGATAAGTACTATTTTTATGTCACCGTCGATCTTTATTTTGCGCAATTAAGATTGGTATAACGTTTCGCGAAAAACTGATCTTTTTATCGGTCTTTCCAGCAGAAAAAGTAGCTTTGCAATTTATGACTCTTTTAATATGATTTATTATACATTTAGATGAAGCAAGGAATTAAGGGCAAGAGAAGAAGCGCAGCCATTTTTATAATTTTTCGTAATTAATTGGAAATAATACAATAGGTAAAAGAATATCAGATTAATGGAAAAATATGGGTGTCTAATATTTTTTACCAAGATTGTGATAGCTGCAGAGTTTACATTAATTAAACTGCAACTTTTAATTTACTTCACGCAAGCAGTTCATTAAATTTTGTGAATTTTGAAATCCTCTGTCGAGGATAAGTATTTTTATATCACTATCGATCTTTATTTTACACAATTAAGATTGGTATAACATTTCGCGGAAAACTGATCTTTTTTGTCTTTCAGCAGAAATACTGATCTTCATATCCGACCTTGTCGCTCGTTATTGTCGAGACGTTAATTGTTGCCGCTAATTCGCTATAATTCCTCACATTGTGAACAAGAACAATGACCGCTTAGCAATTCCAGCTCCTTAATTAAACGATATCATTGAGCTAAAATACATATCCTACATATTTCTAGAAAATAAAATCTAATTATGCGCGAGCAACAGTAGTTATTTATAATTGAAGAATTGAAAAATAGAAAAGGAAAAATCTCGAGAAAAATATATTGATATTTCATAAATCAGTATATACTTCTTTCATTTTTGACATCAATGAAATGACAAACGAGGCTGAGTATAATGTAATTCGACGTGGAATCAAATTTGGCTTCTTTTTACTGATTGAAAGAAAAAGAACTCTGCTGCGCAACAAAGTCGTATAAAAAAATAATAATATTCGAGTTGCACGCTTCGAGGGGCTTCCTCAAGGACAACTGCGCGACATTTGCATATCTTGAATCGACGATTCTGAACGGTTATGCGAATAGGAATGTATATATTCGAGGAGGGGTACCAATCGAGGAGCAACGTCGACTCAGCGATCGGAAGCGAATTTCGACGTGAGAGATGCACGAAGATCTACTTTCGTCCACTCGACTTTCCCACGAAACGATTGTTAACCATTGAATTTGTTGCGGTTATAATCGAGTCTTTTCACGAATTCCTAATATTTAGTACTGGAAACTGATGTAGCCTTCATTTTGTATAAAACACAGAAATTCGCGATTTTCTTCATGGCAAGCGCCGAGTAAATGTTTACGCTCGCTCGCACATTCTTCATTTTCAAACGTTTGTAGAACTCGGCACAATCATGACCTTGATGATTCGATGAACACTTGGAACAAGGAGAAAACGCTTTTCAAGTTTGAATATAAAAGCTGACTTACGTGAACGCTCCAAGTGCTTTGAAATAATTTTAACGATCAATTAGATTTAAAATTCTTTCTTCTGATTGAATAAATTAAATGCTTCGAAACATTTACAATGAATATTTGATCTCAGATATTGTTGATCAACCATCTTTCAATAAATCTCAACTCGTTTTCTCATTTTTACTCTCGTTCTCTCTTTCTATTTAGCTACTTATGTATTTTTGTTTCCTTTACTCCTATTTTTACTTATTTCTATGTTTTTTGATGGCTTGCTTAAAATAGTAACGAACACTTTTACTTATTTATGTATCTCTCTCTCTCTCTCTCTCTCTCTCTCTCTCTCTCTCTCTCTCTGTTTTATTTATTAGTTAAATTACCACATAATTTATTCGAAGATGGCACTACCGATTAGACTGATATTCATAGTCGGTTCTTATTTTAAGACCGTCGTAAATAATGTCTTAAGCTACTAATGCAAACTGTGACGTACATCTTAAGACTGTACCGAAGATGGTCTTGAATAATATAAGAACCGACTATGAATACCGGTCTTATAATGTTCGATATAAAACAGGATTCCAATATTAGTATAAACTCAGGCGTTTGATTGACAAACGAAATGGGTTAACAACACTTACAATATCAAAGTAGTAGTAGTAGCAGTAACAACCCCCCTCAGTCCCCATAAGTCCATATTTGATTCTCGAACACAGCGCACTCGTCCATCCACGGATTTCGATGATGCGGCAAGCAAGAGTGCATTTGTAAACATCGTGGATCGATGGCGTGTCATCGACATTTATCAGCAGGGGATGTTGGCGGGAGCGTGCGAGGAAGGAGGGAAAGACATTTACAAGTGATAAAATTACGCGCATGAATCATCGTGCGAGTGGATCATCGCAGCCCGCTACTATTTCAGGCGGTCTCGAATAAATTCGACTGTACCCCTGCGGACGAAGGAAAGGAGGGATATTCTGCTTTCGCGAGCGATCGCGTCGTTTCGCGTCCACGCGATTATCATTGCCATCACTGCCGGTCACGTGTGGTGTGTGCCACCTCCTCTTCCCGTCCGATCATTCATAAAACCGTCACGTAATTTTCCTCGTCATCGATTACTTTCGTTCGTCTAGTTCAGTGCCGGTTCATACCTTGAGACAAGAGCCATCGATGCCACTTTATGTCTGTTTCTACCAATATGTGAATTAACTTTAATCTGACTCAACTTACTCTTCACTTTTCTTGTTCCAAGAATTGGCAAAAGATGAAGAGTAAGTTGAACATTGAATACATTGTTTTCTAGATAAAAATATGAGACACGTATTTATTATGTGGACTCGATCGCACTTTTAGGAAATGCAATACCTCTTTCTTCATCTTTTGCAATTCTTAGAACAAGAAAAGTGAAGAGTAAGTTGAACTGTGTGAAACCCATAGAAGTGTCCTTCTCCAACTTTGATGAGAAAGAGGTATTGCATTTCCTAAAAGTGCGATTGAGCCCATGTAAAAAATACGTGTCTCATATTTTTGTCTAAAAAACAATGTTCATCGGAAGGGAATACTTCCATGGGTTTTCTTGTGAAATAACTTAGTACCCATGATTGGGCCATTCGTGTTCTTGCGAATTTCTTTTTAAAATACTAGAAACACCTGGCTAAATAATCTCTACCCTTTCCTTTTTTAAATACACTAACCTTACAAATATTTTCCAAAAGTGTTAAAACACGTGTAAGAATCGCTTAACAATTTTTATATAACATTCGTAAAAATGAGGAAAATTAATTCAAACATATAGGCATTAGCGTTTTGAGGAGTTGCAAAATTTTCTCATAAAGATATTAAGGATAATTTAAGTTTTCACTTTCCTGGCAGCTGATGCTATAGCGTAATGTTTGCATAAAACAAAATGAACGATTGCATAGCGACGTTGACTTTCTCTCGCAACTTTCAGATAAATTTGCATTTGCTTTCTAAGCTTTATAGACGACATTCGATGCATCGACGATCAACATTTGTGTCTGTTCTTATACTTATTCTATATAAAAATTCTATAAAAAAAAAAAAAAAATGTAATCGCGCCTATAGTGACGCGATGGAACGAAACGATCGACGTTCGTGACGCGAACACACGGCCGGAAATTGATTTAGGACAACCGCGAGACTCGCCGTCGTCCCTGTACCTCGGGGCGAATACCCCTGACCTTTATGGACTTCCCCTTCTTGGCTGTGTAACCATAGGAATTGCGCACAAGGCGCGGGAATGTCGAAATGTCATATTTTGAAATTGTCCGTGAATCATATTACGAACTCTCCTCCCCATCTCTGTGAACGGAACTATTGTCGTCATGTCGTCGGTGTCACATCAGATCTTACGAGTATATGTGTAAACGCCGTGTAGGCGTAATTGTCGTGTAGGTGCGCCATGCCTCTCCTGCTATTTTGGCCAGGGCCACCTGCGAATTATCGGGGAGACACCTCTTCTTTTTTATAACGAAAGGGATATAGCGCGGCGTCTCTGAGAGGAAGCCGTGATGCAACGCCGGTTTATCGTGATCCGGTATTTTCTGTCGAATTTAAATAAAAGAGGTTGGCAAATACAGACTCGTATTTTGACTTTAAAATGTAACGCGAGTTTTACATTTGCTTCGTAAATAAATAATCTAATCTACAGTGTTCTCTTTCTCTTTCTTTCTTTTTTTTTTATCACTTTTTATCTTTCTTTTTGACTCTTACCCTGCTTTTCCATTTTCTGTCGTCCAAGGTTTATAAACCTTGGAAGAGACGAGAAATACGATTATCGATAAAATTATCGCCAAGAGAGAAACAGGTGAAAATTAAGACACACAAAATAAAGAGCGCATTATAGATTAAGTAGCCTTAACTCTGGAGATAATCAGACGTCGTTACAACAGTCATTCCTTTCGTGTTGCAGGATCAGCTCTTGTAGAGAGCGACCGACTGATAACGCACGAAGATCTCTCTCCGTCCAAGGACCCGGTGCAGCGACACTGCGAAACGACACTGCACGGGTCAACAAAAGTACAAGTGATATTTGTAACTAATAGTTAACGCGTTTAGAGCTTAGAGGAGCCGAGGCCGTTCTTGCGAAACTCCCTACGCTTTGTATATACAAATGCCGGATACTCGAGCCGCAGTATTCAGTGCTAAGTCCAAGTGACGCGAAGTGTGTTCAACGCATCTCTCACTACGATCCAGCGTGGACCAGGACACGATACAGGACGTCCAGAGTAACGGCTGCATTCGACAGTGACACACCGAGTGTGTACGTGTGCGTGCGTGTGCGTGCGTATCTGTGTATGCGCGCAACATGAGAGTGGCCAGGCAACATCCATTGCATCTGCAAGTATCGACCCGCATCAACAATGGCAAGTTCTTGGTCGGTATCAATAATAGTCAAGACGTTGTCCATCAGCAGCCGTCACCGCAGCAACAGCAGCATTCGACCAGCGACGAGAGCAGTGCGGTGGTTCCAGGCTGCGTCTTTCCGAGCTGCGAGTCGGTGCCCACCGACCTTCATGGGAGCCCAACTATACTGGGGGATCGATTCCTGCTTCTTGGTCCGGCCGAAGGTAGCGCTCTTTATCGATGCGTCGACGTGCACAACGACCAGCAACTTGTCGCCAAGGTTAGACTCGAGATTCCTTTACAAATCGGTTCATCATTTTCATCGCTTCAGCTCCAACACGGATCGTAAAAATATCTTATTCTATGTTTCTACAAAATCTTAGCGACTAGTAGAAACTATTAATTGAATATTTGTAACATCTCGGCAATAAATCAGTAGGAGGGTATATTTATTCCTTACTATTTAAATAGTGTATAACTTCTTTTTTTTTTTCATTAGCAATACAGTGGCTGCAGTGGTTTAAGAGACAAAGCTGCTCCACAAACGCTCAGTGATTTTTTAAATATGTTTGTCTTTCATTTTTTCGTTGAATTTAAACTATACAGACCGATTATGATAATAACTGAGTGGTCACTGATAATGAATTAAGGTCGTAGTACAGAATTTTGCATAACGCTGCATAACGCATAAGGTATAAAGTATAAGAGAATCAGTTCAATCAGAGTCCTTCATTTCGTACTTTGGTTGAATTCCTTATTCTTTATACGTTATACAGTGTTAGGACAGGAGTTAATAGATAGATTTTTGTACAATGCATAACGCATAAAGTATAAGAATCTTTTATTTCATAGTCAGAAAGAAAATGAAGGACCTTTGACTTGATTCATTTTCTGATGCGTTATGTGTTAATGCAAGACTCGATGTTCCCGTATGCAAAAATCTGCTGCGGCCTTCGTTTTTTTCAACGCAGTCTATTACATTAAAAACAGTAATAACAGTATACTATTAAACGACCAGCGATACACGCGACAATTTTATAAGATCTATTTCAATTTTAGAAGTGACTTTTTTTATATTGCTTATTTCTCAAATGTTGCTTTCTTACCGCGCGGAGGGAAAAAAAGA
>NW_017306018.1:2075542-2095900 GCF_001594115.1 Trachymyrmex septentrionalis | reverse complement strand
ATTGCTTATTTCTCAAATGTTGCTTTCTTACCGCGCGGAGGGAAAAAAGGTATTATTTATAACAGAAATTGATATTCCGAACGGCATTCTTATATAATAACGGCACAAATGGCTAACGCGATAAATAACCCAAGGTTTCGCAATACCCGATGGCAATATCACGAATTAGCTTCTTGCTGTATAATGCGGCATTGGCGCGGCATATAAAGGCGACGCAGCGCGCCATCGCACGTGGATGCATCCGCGGCGCACTGCAGCTGCCGAGTTTCCATCCAACTGCCGTGGCGTTATATAATAGAGCATGCGGACGTAACGGTTCGCTAATGTTCGGGTCGATCGAAGCTTCCACCGTGAAGCTCGTTGCGAGATCAACGACGACGCAACCGAACGGTGTCCGTCTGGGAAACGTTTACGACTTCCTAGAGGAAGACTCAATTAATCCTTATCTAGACGACCTCTTTCCCTAATTGAAAGGAGAAGAAAAACGATTTCCGTTTGAGATATCCGTTCAATAGAATCGCTCGTCCACGATTTGAGGTTGAGATATTTTGAGTACGCCGAGGATGTCGAAAAATAAAGGAAAACCTATCGGTTTTTTTTTCCTCTTTTAGCATTAAAGTATTGAGCGGTCATTAATGATCGTTTCTATTTTTTATAGATTAATATTATTTTTCTCGTGAAGGATAGGATTCTGAATTTTTTTATTTTTCAATGATTATGTCCTTTTTACTGACAAGACGTTTGATTTTTCATCATTTTTGTAATAGTAATTTATTCGCTTATGCTCATTAATTTTCATCTTGATTCAACTTACACTCTTTATTTTTATTGTTTATTTTTCCTAATTTTTAGAATTAGAAAGAAATTAATGGTCTTTCTACAGTAGCCCATTATCTAAGCTTTAAGTCTTAAGTCGTAAGAATTTGGCTAATCGTAATCGATTATTCTTCTCACGTTCGATTGTGATTGGTCAATTTCTTACGGCTTAAGACTTAAAGTTGGGTTATTTTATAAAGCCCATGAGAGAGAGAAAGAGAGAGAGAGAGAGAGAGAGAGAGAGAGAGAATAAGAGATTTCTATCAAAATATTAAAATTCCCTTTCCTATTGCCTATTCTTTTCATTGCATTTAAGTTGAACCGAGATTAAAGTTAATTTATATTGATGGAAATGAACATTAGCTCTTTAATGCCCGTTGCCATCAATATAGATCTAACTTTAATCTCAGTTCAACTTACTCGTATCTTCATTTTTCTTTAATCTTTAGAAGAGATGAGGAGTAAATTGAACCGAGATTAAAATTAATTTACATTGATGGAAATAGGTATATAGTAAGAACCGTCAATACTTCCAACATTTATAACATGCTGTTATTCTAGATTTCCCATGCGATTCTTCTATCGAAAGCGCTTTAACTTGAAGTTTCGCGAAACCGAGACTTATATCCGCATCTTGCATCGATAATGACGGATTTCGTTAGATCAAAGTACATATGCAAACGTAACACGCGCGCAAGTCGTTTCCTGTTCCTCGTTTATGTTTATTTATGTCTATTTGTACCGTATCGTGTCTACATCTCGGAATTTCATATCCGCGGAAGGACTTCAATGTTTCGCGTTTCTCCCTATTTTTCTCGCTCTCTTCTTTCTCTTTGCAACTCGCTCGAAGGGAACTGTCGCATAATACGTGATTACGAGCCGGCGTGGATTAAATTTTATATCAGAATCTAGCCACGAATAATTTTGTTAAAATCATATAAGAGGGAAAAGTATATAAATTTCTCCCTGTACATAAACTATCTCATTCCAACTTCACTTTAGAATTTTAATTAAAATCATAGAATTAGACACAAGTACACACTAAAAGAAAATTTACTTAATCTTAATACACATTTCTTTGAATAGTACCAAGTAAACATTAACTTACAAGCACATAAATATTTATACTCAACAAAAAGAAGATAATTAAATCACATTAATTACTTTTGTATCAAATAAATATGTGTTTATTAAATTTAGTAAATATTTACTTGGGAATCTCATTCGAACAAATATTTATTACAATTTTGTTTTTTGTTTTTTTTTTTTCCAGTGTACAAGTCAAAGTGAGATGATAAATGGTATAGATACATATATAGGTAGAAATTATATATTTATCTTTCTCTCTTGTAGGATTTTGACAAGATGCTCGCTTGTGGGGTCAGATTCTGATATAATAGGATCTTTAGCGTGGACCTTCCCTCCCCACCGCGTCTTCCACTAACATTTTACAATCGCCACGCGTTATACAATGAGTCGCTTACATCATCGGCGTTGTGAACAAACACAAGGTTGTGTCACCTCGCACCCGCCTCTCTCTCTCTCTCTCTCTCTCTCTCTCTCTCCTCGTGACATCCGTCGCGTATCGCCACACACTGTCCGTTATTCATAATCGCTTCTAAAGCCACGGTCGTTTAATTTAATTGATGATTACACACGAGAGCGTCACGCGCTTTCGCAAGCGTGTCCACGCTGTGCGAACCGCGATTGTGATTTCGGAGGAAGAAGAAATAGAGGGGTCAGCGTTATTTCGGAGAAAGGGGGTCGTAGCCAGACTAAAGCCATCAATTCTTCTCGAAATAGTTGCGAGACAAGGACGCGTATAATAAAAGAAAGCGTTCATTGTTATTCATATTTTTCGATCACTCCGTATACTTGCAAAGTTTCATTCGACTGGAGACGAATTCGCGTGAAAAAAATTTTTCTGCAAAACATGTAAAAAAGATAATCGTTATTCCGTACATTCATTAAGTATTATATATTGCACACTGAAAAAAGTTGAAATATTCAAAAGCAAATGTTACTTGTGATACATTTTCTTCGATATTTATTGCTTGTAAAGAAATCTGATGACAGACTATACATTTCTGTAAATATCTTATTTTTCTTATTAATTGTAAAAAAAAATAAAATAGATGGCTTATTTGTAAGAGTAGTTTTATTTCGTACTTAAATGAGGATTTAAATAAGGATTTTGGAATGAAAAATAAACATATTTTTAAGTCTTTTTTTCTCAGTGCACACTTGACAAGTTGCTGAAAAGTTAGATGACATTTGAATTGACTGTCGAGTTCGCCCAAAAAGCTGATTTCTTTCTTCTTTTACCAAAAACCGCGAGCGAGTTTTGGGCGCATTTTCTCGAGGCATTACAAAAGCGCGTCCGGTGGCCGATCGGGGTGATTTCGTAAAGAATGCACGGTGCTCTTATTAAACTAATGGGACTCGAATGTCGAAACGGTGTCAGGTTTCGACACGAGCCAGAGAGATGAACAGCTGGACGAGTAGAGTTTCAAAAGTGATCGACGATTTCGTTTACTGTATGATAGTTTTCATAACACACGAAGTTTTTTGCTTGGCAAGAGTCGAAAAAAAAACATTATTAATAAATAAATAATGCATATACAAATCTACACACAACCGATTAGATTCTGCTCCCTTTCTTATTTTTTCATTTGTTATATTATATCAAGGGTTAATTATAATCGAAGTTGTGCCAAATGGATAATTATAATATATGTAATATGTATAGCTTCAGTGTCAAATTACTTTAATTTGAAATCTGAACTCGGTTAATTAAAATAATTGGAAAAATTGGAGCGGATGATAATTTTATCAGCTTCAAACCTCGGGATTGTAAAACTAGATAAAGAATCACGGTATCTTAATAATCGCCATTTAAATATGCGAAGTGAATAGTGCTCTCTTACGGATATCCGTTGGAATAATTGGAAGCTCGTTACGATAAAATTCACTTCCACTCGAATCGAAATTGAACACAGAAATTAATACAGCCGGGTATATCGAATTTCCGTCATACTTGTTAAAAGAAAGAAGCATATCCTTTTTAACTTCTACAATCCGCTTTTAACTCATATACAAATACATTGAAACCCATTCTAGGAATAAAGACTTATTAATCAGGAATATTAACCTTTAAGTAAGTGATCACAGTATCTCACGCAATAATCATCGTAAAAACCTTATTCTGAAAAAGGAAAATAAAAAGCAGCCTTGTCCAGAAAGTCTTAAAGTTCATTATTTTTACATTTAATTTTATACACACTAAGTAACTGTATTATCAAAAAATGTAACTATAAAAATAAAATTTTGTGGGATGTTCTGAGCATCTTACCTACTTAAAAGTTAAATACATTAACAATCTGATTGGAAATGGAACTCAAATATTCAAACGTTAAATACGAAGCGCCTTACAGTTCCGAGTGTTAAGATGATTGAACTAACATACATTTAAATTAAATTAAATTATTTTTTCAGAAATAAAAATTGAGAGCCGATAAATTGTCGGATTCACACAATCATTCTGATAATCCCCCCCCAAATTTTCCCAAATCTTAAAAATTGTAATAAACTTATTGCGAAAAATATTTATCGGCTCTCAATTTATTTCTGAAAACATAATTTAATTTAATTTAAATGAATGTTAGTTCAACATCTTAACCCTCGGAACTGTAAGGCGCTTCGTATTTAACGTTTAAACGCATTAAATAAAATGCAGATGTGAAAAATACTGTATCAGTTAATCAATTATGACTAGTAATTGCAATCAGGAATGAAACACATCTATCTAGTAATACAGATTTGACAAATCTTGACGCAGATTGCGGAGTTTCACTTCCGGCGTATTTTAACAATATTTTTAACGGCAGTACTCATTGCAATTGCCTTCGTTGCTGACTCCGTTGCATTTCCGGATTGCAGGCGTTGACCGTGGGCGACAAAGGTTGCGAGGCGTTACTGCAGGCCCACCTTCGTCTGGAGGGCACCGGCGCGGCGAGCGGCGTGGCCGGTGTAGTGGAGGCCGGTGTACCTGGAGGCCGGCGTTATCTCCTCTTGGAGGGCCATCACGGTGACCTGCACGCCTACGTAAGGGCACGCAGGAGATTGCGCGAGCCTGAAGCAAGGCGGCTCTTCCGGCAGGCGGCCAGGGCCGTGGCCACGTGTCACGAATACGGGGTCGTGTTGAGGGACCTCAAGCTCCGGAAGTTCGTTTTCGCCGATGAAGCGAGGTGAGAATCCGTCTAGTTCAGTATTTAGCTTCTTTAAAGTAAATTCGCGATTGAAGAAAAAAAAAAAAACTTCACCTTAACTCACTCAATGATCAGCTTGTGAAAGTAGGACTTGAAATATTTTATTAACATAGAATTATTAATTTTACGCCCCCCCTTACGTAGACTAGATTTAAATTGAACTATTTTATTTTTCTATTTTAAAACCAAATAATTATATAATTATACAATTATATAATTTGTAACGCTGTAAAAAAATGTTGAAGCGTTATGAAGGAGGAATATAAACGTTTCTTTTTTTTTTCTTTTTTTTTTCAAATTATCAAGTATTCTTATCCTAGTTGGATGGATGTCTATTATACTTATATATGTAATAACGAAGTAAATTTCAAACTGATGTTCGATAAAAAAGAAATAATAGAAGCCATATTAGAAGCCGTATATTGAAAGTTGATAAGTGACATACATCCGGATTGAAGCGAAGGTGTATCGATAGCGCAGAGTTCGCCTTCGCTTTTCCGAGTGAAGGGGAAATCGATTGCTCCGAGTGTGCTTTTCTCGTGCGAATAACCTCTCCGTTCTCGGCGCTGGAAAGAAATACTTGGGATATATGAAAATGAAATAAATACGAAATTTATCGCGTATCGCGGGCGTGACATTGTGTTTTCGTTCGAAGAAGGAAGAAAGCGTTGTTAAAGTACACATAGAAGAGCACACATTATTCTATGTCTATGATATATCGAAATGGAAGAGAAAGTGAAGTGTGTTGATTGATTGATATCAATCACTTTCTAATTAAGTTAAACGTATTACAAAATCATACAAACATCACGTCTAATTTATGATCCTCGAAGCCAGTGATTTCTTAAGCTTGACGGAGGCAAGCGATACGAAACGATCCTGTCTGTGACAAAAAGAAATGCGAGACCAAGTACAAATTACATGAAATTAAGTAACTTCTCCGACTCAAACCAAATTTAAGTTCGCGTAAAGTCAAGTTCGAAACCATGCATAAACCTAATGCATAATGAAAAAGCACATGCAATAGAAGGAGGGAATAACAAACGACCTATCAGAAATCGCATATACCAGAATACACGGCTAGGTTGAAATCTGTTATTCCCTGTTCCTATTACCTATACTTTTCAACTGTGTCTCAGGCAAAGATTCATTGCCAAACAGGTGCATCGGAAAGCATCGCTAATGCATCGTAATGAACGAATCATTGCAAATCCTTACGAGTTACTAACAGTGCGATCGCTCTCATTATATTCCTGTAGGACTTCACGTCGAGTCGTGATTTAGGGTGTGTTTGCGAGGCTCGGTTGGTGCGGCGTTATCTGTTCGCGATACAACGTACGACGCACCCACGTGCCGCTGCGGAAGGCAGGCAGACAGGCAGGTCAGGCTGCCTATGTACAATACATACAGGCAACAGTCAAGCGAGTCAAAGCCGTGCCGTGCCGTGCCGAGCCAACGGGCGTGTGTTGTGTGTCGTGTACAGTGTGTATGCCGGGCAATCGAGAGATCGACTCGTATGTCGGGGTCCGTTGTTGGCCAATCGCATTCCTACAGCGCGGCGAGCTGCTGCTCCCGCGCGCGCGTACGTAAGAATAAGGAGAGTCCGGGGAATGTTGCAAGCCAGAAAAGCATATTGGTTCATCGGCTGCTGCGGCGGAGTTTTGAAACGTCGGTATAATTAGGAAACGCGTGGCTCGGCTCGTTTCACCGGCGCGGCACGGCGCGACACGGCCGACATCCGAGACGGAGCGTGATGTACTTTCCTCCCTTTCTCTGAAAGGGAAGAGTTGCCGCGAGCCTTCCTCGCGAGTAATCCCTCTTAGTTTCGCGCAATCCCCTTAGAATACAATAATGCGCAAAATTCGGTATCTGTAATGAAATAGTCCATAATAAGAATTATTATCGAATGGGAACCCGAAAACTTTAATCGGCGTGCGCTCAATTCTATAAGCTTGGCCAATGTAATAAATTAATGGCGACTTTTAACGATGTAGATTAACTTTAATTCTTAGTTTAACTTCATCTTTTTCTAATTCTAAAAATTAGAAAAGAATAAAGAGCAAGTTAAACCAAGATTAAATGGACATGGTACCGTCGTTTCTACCAATGTATAGTATGTCGTTTAATTTTAATCTCGGTTCAACTTCATCTTTTTCTAGTTCGACGAAAGTTAGTTGAACCGAGATTGAAGTTAATCTACATTGATAGAAACGAGAATAATACCTGTCAATTCCAATGTATAGATTAGCTTTAATCTCAGTTCGACTTTTAATCTTTTTTTTTATTACAGTTCTAAAAATTAGAAAAAGATGAACAGCAAGTTGAACAGAGATTAATCTGCATTGAAGAAAACAGGCATAAATCTTTCTTAAGTCTCACACTGAAAAGAAATATAAATATTAAATTTTAATAAATATATTTGCTTGAGTAGTACTAATTAAATATTTACTAAATATAAACGTATATCTGTACTTGGTACAAGAACTATTAATTTGATTTAAGTGTCATTTTTTTTATCGAGCAAATATTTATTTACTTTATTTAAACTTTAATCGGCATGCGCTATATTCTATCTAAACATTTACTAAATGTTTAGATATCAATAAATATTTGCTCAATAAAAGAATGATAATACTGTAAATATTTAGTTAGTAGTATTTAAATGAATTATTTATTAAAATTTACTATATTTGGTCAGTATAGGATTTTAAAAGAAATCACTCTCGCAATTACTGGTTTCGAACTGCGAACGGCTTCTTCCTTTTCGAAAGTTCGCCAAGATCTCTGCGCACGGAGATCTTCCGTCTCGCTCGTGGATCTCTCTCTCTCGCGTGGGTTTCTCTTTACCTCATCGGCTGACAATAGGCGGATCAAGACGATCAAATCAGTCTTTTCCCGGATGCGCCTTCGCGTATGGAGTTCGACCTATGATAATTTGCTAAATACGTCACGCGCGTGTTTCAATAAAAAACATGCGCCGTCATTATTGTCGTTATCGTCACCATCGTTGTCGTCGACGACGGCGTTGGACGTAGCGTTAGCTCTTGACGAAAAACACAATGCGATCACGAGGCCGAATTTCTCTCTACGCACTACGTTTCGCAACTACACTGAGCATTAAGCTGGCCTAGTCCGACGCCGAATTCAATCGACTAGACAGTCATTCGTGAGGTTAATGATCCCGATGAGTAAAATCGTCAGTCTCGTTTAATTCTTGCGCCCGAGACACTCTCTATTCTTGAAAGTGTAAATCTAGGACGTTGACCTGAGGGCCTGCATTCGGGTATTTCGCACGGATATCCGTGTAATTTATTTAAATATTTACATGAAACATTAACTCTTAAACGCCTTTTCGGTATGACATATCTGATTTTCTTTTTTCAGTGCTTTTTCTATTGCTTATATAACTTTTTTATTAGTAAATATCAAGACTGCATATATTTGCTTAATGTTACGTTCCTTGGGTTTCTTATTTTCTGATTAATTTATGTTTTGAAATTAACTTTACTTAACTTAATGATAATGTAAAAACTGTGTTTTTCTGACTATGATCAATTATTAAACTGATGGTTTTATACTGGTAACTTTATATAAAACCGTTAATTTAGTGACAGTAACTGTATAATTAAAGAATATATATATATATATGTACAATATATATGTATATATACACAATTTTATATTATCATCAGATTAAATATACAAGTTAATAAGAAAATGAAAAACTGGACCTTAACATCTGGCGTTTTGACTGAAGAAAAATGTTTTACAATATGTTTATTTTTATGAAAGTCACAAGCAATCGAATTGGATAAGTATGTCATAGTATTATTCTCGTAGTGTGACGTTTAAGGATTAAAATAATATTATTTTACAATTATGTGTGGATTATAATCACTACATATGAATATATAATATTTCAAATTTTCAACTCGACATCTTAACGTATTTATAGGATGGCTATTTTAGAATAAAATATTCGAAAAAAAAAAATAAAAAAAGAAAATAATTTCTACATCCGCGAGATGGATCATGTGATTCGTTCGAGTATCCACGTAAGCCTCGCATCTATACAGCCGATGATTAGTTCCGGATTTTCCTTGTACAGTGTGAAGATTAATATAATCGTGAGATGAAAATTATCTCGAGAAGATTCACCTTGTCATTAGAGACATTAATTTGCCGAGTGCCCGCGAGCGCAGTTAATTGATTAATGACGCTTGATTAATGATTCAGCATGTGGCGCATCAGCGGGTCCTTCCTTAGACTTCTCAATTGTAACGTAACGAAGAAACGAGACGTTGTGCTCGCGTTTGGTGTCAAACGGAGATCGTTGCCTCGAAAGACCGATGCCTTCGAATATCAACGTTTTCTCGACGTTCATAAAATTTCACGAGCTGTCCAAGAAATCATCATCGCGCCTAGTATCCGCCGAGGGGTTCTTGAACCCGGAGCGATATCGTGCTGCGACCGAGTGAAAGTTTGCGAAGAAAGCTGTGCGATACCCTCCCCCCTCCCCCTCCCTCCCCTCTCTCTCTCTCTCTCTCTCTCACTATCTATGTCTGTCTCTCTTCGTGGCGGCCGCGTTTGGTTCATCACGAATGGCCTAGCGTGCCATCGCGTTCGTTCGATTCATTTGCTCGTGAGAGAGACGAGGCCATTGACACTCGTTCGGATTGTCAAGATCGTATAACGATTCTCTCGCGTGACGCGTGCGTTCACCGAAGGCGCATTTCCGTCTCATTAGTCTCTTCGAAAAAATGCGCGCTGGCTGAACTAGATTTTCCTTGCTGCGTTTGGTCTCGTTGAAAAATGATTCCTTTCAAATAAACACATTGTATTCTGCGAATACGATGGATTACATTGTGTAACTTGATCAGGGTTGTCATAAAACTGAAGCTCAGAGAAATGTCAGGGAAATGTCGCAAGATTTTGTGGAAAGTTGAAATTCTTGTCTTTGAAGAAGATTAATATGTGCATCTACGCAGTTTTGAAATACTACTAATTTAATAATTAAATGCAAGCGGTGTCAGTAACATCAGTAGCAATTTACATCGCTACGTTAAATTGCTCTCTCAACAAAATATTTGATAAAAAAAAGTACAGAAAAATTTCAACATATCATTGGAAGTATTAGAGAAAATCATGAAATTTTGTCTGGAAATCAGAGAAATGGAATTCTTCGATGTAGAATTTGTGTGTGACTCCTTTGATATTATTATTAATTATTATATCAGTGAAAACGTCTCTCTTGTTTCCCTTCATTTATGGTGATAAATGCACAAAGCCGTATTCACAAAATAACGTTACTGTATTAATAATAAATTGCGATGGAATGCGAAAGCTTTTACCAACGAAAACTCCATTTTCCAAATAAATGCAATTCCGATTTACTAAACGGGATTTATCTCTTTTTACTTTCCCTCTTTCGATTCGTATTATTTTATTAAACCCGCTGAAATACAACGAGTTTTAAAATAAATTATATACCTTCAACCAGCAGTCGTAATATCCCGTAAAGCTAATATACTTCTACTGGAAATGACTCAAAGAAATGACAAGTACAGGAATGTATTTCTGTAGGAGGATACGATGTAGAATACGTGGCGCTTTCCCGAGCGCTGTCCCTTCTCCCGAGTGAATATTGTGGGCGAGAATACGAGAACTCGTGTCGAAGGAGAGCTCAGAAGTTACCCAAGAGCCAAGAATATTACGTACACGCGCGACTTCCGCGTTGCAGGTTGATCAACGCAGCGACCGGCCAGGGCAGCGCAGCGCTCTCCTCTCTTTCTCTCACTCTCTCTTCCTCCTGTGTTTGTCGTCGCGTCTTATTTCACGCTGCCGACGACGACGACGACGACGACGACGACGACGACGACGATGACGACGGCTGAGAACGATGGCTCAATCGCGATGTCCTCTTGCTAAATTGAAATACCTTGCCTTCGGGCGCGCACTTAAAGTACACGCGCGAGGCGAACCCGAGGATCTCTCTCTCTCTCTCTCTCGAACGCGCGCATTAAAAGATTGCATGATCCTCAGCTTCTAGTTCGTAAACTTGCGCAGCGAGTAGATCATAACTGGTCGATAATAAATGCAGGGCTTGGCGTAACGCGTGTCTCAGACACGCAGAATGAATTTCACACGACGATAGGAAAATAGATCGTAAATCTTATGCAACGTTTAGTATTCTACTCACAATTCCTTTGAGAGAAAGACGTAGCAGGGTCTTTAATCTTATCGATATCTGGGTGAGTCTGTTCATCTGGTATACGCTTACTAACTATTGAATAATATGTTTTACGTCTAAAGAGCTAAATAAATTAAGACTAAAGGGATGGAAAGAATGGTTTTGCTAAAGTATCAAAAAGTTTAGTTTAATACAGATCTGAAAATGTTGAATCATCAAAATATTTATGTAGGACGTTTGGACGTTGATGACAATTCTGCAAAAGGGTGTAACATTCTATTCTTAAAAGAAAAAAAAAGTTAAATTAATTTAACTTAGTAGTTAGTGTGTTTAATTTACTGGTTAGTGTTTATTTCTTTCGATGAAGAATGTGTGTTTAATTTAAGGTAAACGTATTATATTTGACTTAAATGCATACATTCTCCAATGAGAAAAATCAAGATAATGAAATTAATTCAGTCAAATAAACAATTAATTTAATCAAATGAATAATATTCTTTTTCCTCAGTGTAACAACCAGTTTGAGCGTCCTACATAACTATTTTGAGGGTTCAAATTAAATTATTTCCAGATCTATACTTATTGTTAGCCAAATCTAAATCTACATCTATATATGTATATTTATATCTTGCTAAATCTATATCTGTATCTATCTATCTATATCTAAATTTTTAAATACTTCAGCAAAATTGTTTTTTTCCGTGTTAGGATATGCAATTCGATTATCTCTAAGACAATGGCAAACCGCGAGAAATTGATTACCGCAATTTCGACGAATATTTTCGAATGTTACCGGACGTTTCTTTTTTCCAGAACGCGACTTCGTCTGGAGAGTCTCGAGGACGCGGTGATCGTGGAGAACGACGACGATAAGCTGACCGACCGGCGCGGCTGTCCAGCATATGTCGCGCCGGAAGTGCTGCGCTCCGGACGCGCCTATTCCGGCAAGGCGGCGGATATCTGGTCGCTGGGCGTGTTACTGTACACGATGCTGGTGGGCCGTTATCCGTTCAACGACGCCGAGCACGCGTCCCTTTTCGCCAAGATCTCGCGCGGCCTGTTCGCCGTGCCGGAGGGCCTGAGTCCACGCGCCAAGTGCCTGATTCGCTCGCTGCTGCGAAAGGAGCCATCCGAGCGGCCGTACGCCGAGGACGTGTCGCTGCATCCGTGGCTGTCGAAGCCGTTGCGATTACACACGCCTACGTCCAGCAGCAGGTCCTCGTGTCAGGATCAAATCGTACCAGAACTATCTATTGATCCTCAACAAGACTGACTCTCTCTCTTTCGGGGGAAGAATCATTATTCCGCGCGTGACGGCATCACTCTGTCTCATCCTAGTGCTTCTCTCGCGCCGACAGCCGGATGGAGTCCTCCGGCCGAGAGGAGGGAGTTAGCGCAATCAAAAGAAGAAAAAAGGCGAGATGATTTTCTTTTAACACATTGGCTGTGCCCGTAGAGCAGTAGCAGATGAGCGGATCGGCGAAAAGCGAAACTGTCTTATCTCTCAAAGAGCTCGATAAAAAAGTACACGCGAAGGTTCGAATGAAATTAACTATTATTAAAGGAGCAATATTCAATAAAAAATTCTAACTTTAAAAGATTCGTAAATTGAGAAAAGAAAAAAAAATATATATATATATATATGTGTCAACCAATCTGTTAACGGCAGCTGATTTTACACGCTTCGTTCACAGAAGTTTCAGCCGCACAGTCTCCAACTTGGATCAAAGAATCGCATTGATCCTTGTACCTCGTGGAGGCACATGCGGCTAAATACTAAGAATCCTCTTTTCGCCGGTCGAGGGACGGCCTAGAATAAGCTTCGAAAATAGAGCGTACCTAACGTGAGAAGAGTAATCATTCTCAATGGAATTTTTACATAGAGGAGAGTAACCAAAGTCTCTATCCTGAATACAATGCCCTGGATTATTTTTCTCGTTTAAAGCTATAGCCTGCGAGTTGAAAGGTCGAAACGATGTCGAAACCTTGAATAAGATGATATTATGTCTCTCCATTATATAAAGATAAGCTCACTCTAGTCCAGAGACAACTCGCGGTTGAAGCGCCGAACAGAGAAAGTAATTGAGGGGATCCTCTGTAAAATAGCGTCTCGATTTTGGTCATTCTCCGCTGGCAATTTCGGAGGCAACGTGACGCAAGTGATTAGTCTCTAAAAAAAAGTCTATCGGCTATATAGAATCTTAGATTCGAGAAACATTGCCATTACCGGTCCAAGAAATATTTTGCCTTGTTGCGTACAGACATATTCGCGCGCGCGCACGCGCGAATTCCTTGTGATAGAATCTGACAGATTCTGAGCGATATATGTGATACGAAATATACAGGTTCTTTCATAAGCGTTATGCGGTTACTTGCGATCATCTGTCTCTGAAGTCCATGTACATTAATTAATGTAAACGATCGAATTTGATGTTTGTATTGTGCGTTAGACATACCCGAGTACATCCTCGACTTTCTCGTATTTCGCGTTACGTATTTACCCGGATAATTTTTCACGCTATATCGGCGAGTCTGTTATACACACAAATAAAGTTATGTAAATATAAGCGAGGGACGTGGAACTTATCGTAAGTTCAAGTACAACCGGTGAGCTTTGTATAGTATAGTGTATAGTATAAAGTGATGAATATATATATGAATGGGATCAGAGATTGAGTCGGATGCAAAGTTAAAAGTTCACGCAGTCAAAAGAGAAAATACAATGATTCAGCGCGAAAAAATAAATCGCCTCATAACGACCAAACATTTATTTAGAATAGGTCGAATGAATTTTAACAAAGGAATTTCTAATTTTAAATCCGACTCATTCTTCCTGCATGCCCGTTTACCTGTCATCATTATATCACGGAATCAATCAAATATATACTAGGCAAACATTGAAGGAAGGAAAATTTCTCGTTTGAGCGCGATAAAATTTCATTCTCCGACCTGAAAACATTGCCTAAAAAGTTCAAGACTGCTTGGACGTGTGGCCTATACAATTAACTTTATTAGAGAAAACGCAAAATACGTTGCACCGTGAATTTCTAACTTAAGAACAATAAAAGAATACGCTTCTGGATTACTCGCACGACAGAGTATCCATGAATATATAAATGTGTTCATCAATGGCAATGTTTTCAGGTAGAAGTAACTCTCTAATGAATCAAAGATTTACTCTCTTCTGATACAGACCTCTAAAGTCATCGCTTGCGCGACGTATATATGTACGGCTCACTAGGTTCCGATTTTAAAAGCAAACGAAGCGAACGATCGATATTTTTTAAGTTTGGGCACATGAGGCTGCGCGTCCCATTTTGAGGACTTTTCTCTTGAATAAGACTCTTCGATCGCGATATAAAACTACGAATAATTCTCGACTACTTTCAGTAGACACTTTTGTCATCGCAAGTCAATTATGAGAATAAAATTCCAAAGCAGACATTGACATTCTTATTTGCATCAATGCCAGGTAGCATGATATTTCTATAAGTTATTTTCCTCTTCGTATTATTATGGTGGGTTTAATCATATTGTAATTACTTTAATATCGATGTTAAATAAAGGAACACCGATGCTGCAGTCGTCGGTAGACGTGCCCAAAATAGTACTCCTGAAATGTTTTCCGGAGTCAAGACTAGGTTTAAAGCTAAGCAATCGAGATTTAAACCGCCATCTCATATAGACGAGACTAATTCGAAATAGAATTTTTTGATCCTTTTTAAACGATAAAATAGTTGCGAGGGGAAACCAAGTTGTCAATGTTGTAAATGTTGTCAAATAATTTCAGAATCGAAATTCGATTCCGATGAACCAAAATTCATTAGTTTAGATATATATATATTCCAGAAAATTGCTTGTTTAATTTGGGTGGAAATTTCTATGGGTGCTTTTCAATTGTAAAATCACTAGACACTTCCACGCATACGGCACAAGTTATGTCGTAATCGTCGACACAACAGCTCAAGTATTATCGGCTATATAAGCTTGTGTTTTCTCGTGACAATTAATATGGGATGCGTTCCAAAACTCTGTCAATTCGAATATCATTTTATTCTTGTTATTCACCGAATATTGAACAAGGATAAAAGATATTTGGAGTTGACAGAGTTAAGTTTTTGGAATGCACCTCAGGTTACTAATCGCGGTGACTATAAATAAGGTTGAAGAAAGTACCTCTGCTCTCCAAGGAGGTTTTTGCTGGATTATAAGATCAAATTAACGCATGGTACTGTGATCCAAATAAAGCGTCGGAAATCCTTCAGTCGGAAATCATATAGGGGACTGTTAGAAGAAGAAGAAGAGATTGGAGGACGTTGGGTGGCCGGCATTTTTGCTTTTCTTCATTCAATACAGATGGAAAAAGCTACATTTAATCCAACTATCCGAAACCATGCACAGCGTACACACGTTCTGTTCTAATTGAGAAATGAAATCTTACACAATGCTACATTTTGTTTATTTCTGTTTACGTTAATCAATTGGAAAACACCCTATGATAAACGACTACGGAATGTCGCTTGTTTCGCGAAACATCGGGATTTCGGGGAACATTGTACTAGACATGAGAATCGGGATTGTTGAAGTACAGTTCAGCCTTATGTGAAACTCGAATCGAATCCGCGTCGGACAACGAGGAACATCTCGTAGCTTGTCGAAAACTTTGGGATCGAAATTGAAGAAAGAAAAGCTCCAGATACGACGGGTTTGTCGATTGAGACTGCGACTCGATCCTTACCTCGTTCCCTCACGTTCGACGAAAGTACCATGTGTTCTTGTATTTAAAGATACCCGTCTACCTATCTATCTACACGAACTTTTTTGTAACTTCCGCGAGAGTGAAGAGAGACAGAGAGAGAGAGAGAGAGAGAGAGACTCTTCTTTTACTTTTTATTTTATAATATTCGCGCACCGCAACGGGGCACGGTAACCCAGATGCGGTATTATTCCTCGTATCATTCTCAATCAGGGTACAAAACGCCGCGCGCATCCATCGACGTTGAATTTGTACGTAAGTTCGACGCGATTAAATCCTATTGTATTCAATCATTGTCTAGGTGCGTTTAAGGGACTTTTGTTTCTGTACATAGATAAAATAAAGTGGCGTTTACGAAGAGCCATCTTTTTCTTTAACTTGCATCTTTCTCAGATTGACGCTTTCATTTCTATAATAAGGCACATTATGTCTTGGCAAGTTTAAGGATGTATTACACATATTTTAAAATAATTAAAAAATTATAGAAAAATTACGGATTATTCTAAATCGTATTTAAAAGTAATACAAAAAAATTTAGCAAACGTTTATCATCTGAATTAAAAGCTACTTAAAAATAAGAGATATTTTCTTTATTTGTTCTAATATTATAGAAATGTATTGTAAAATAATGACATAAATCTCAATTTTTTTGAGTATTTTAAATATTCAAAACGTATTATGTAAAGTTAAATTGCGATTATGTATAGATTATAATTTGTTCTGTAAATAAATAAAATATTAATTTTTTTCTAGATTTTTGTAAGAATTATAACAAAACTTAAAAGTAAATGCATAAATCATTTTGAATACTTTAGATATTTATACAAAAAGATTGAAATTTTTGTCGTTTTATTTTTTTATTTTTATACCAATAAAAATAATACAAATGAAGAACAATGAAACGTGTTATTTAATAAAAGTAGAATATTAGAAACACAATTTTCCCATGTATAATTTATTGTAAAAATGAGTGCAATACATTCTTAAAAAAAAAATATGATAAAATGTTGAAATAAATGTTGAATTATTAAGACCAAACAAAGCTCGTTCCAAATTAAATTAAAAGAGGATTGCCGAAATTTTAATTTAAAAATACGGTGATAAACGTTATTGTGAAATTTAAAAATTAAATATGTATATATAATGAAATCAGGTGACTAGAGGTCAGATTTTTTTCTAATTTAAAAATAACAATTGCGAGACACGAGACGTAGTAATTTCAATTTTTTTACCAGATTGTGTAAGTTATGCGAATTATTTACATAATTTTTTGTCGATCTGACGTCACAACGTCGTTGTACGTAAAAGCAACGCTTTGCTTTGACGCAAAAGAAAATCAGTAGCGACTAAAGCACTTATAGGTCCTCGCCCGCAATCGGTTTTTAGATCTTCTGAAAATAAAGATAATATTTAGTCTCAATTTTAATTAATATTATATAATAAATTAAGTTTCAATTAATAAATATAATTTATTTTATTACAATTCATTAATTTTTTATTAATAATAAATATTTTATTATAAAAAAGGTGAACTCTAAAGTGATAGACGTACAACATTTTGTAACGTGTATCTTTATTGGAAACTCAATAACGTTGGCGCAGAGTAATAAACAAACGGAATAGGACAAAAACGATATAGGTATTTAAACTTCGAGTCGTCATGGCAGATTGAGGGAAGGCTGGGAAGGTAGTTGCGGTTGCGTAGCTGTTGACAGCATAAATTTGAAAGCGACTTGTCTTTGAAACGCACTGCCGTGACGAGGACGTCGCTGCGGTGCAACATGCGAGTGAAACATGGCCGCGAATGTGAGAACAGGTGAGTGATAACATAACGGCCCGTCGATGCCGCCGCGAGTTGTAGTTTTCCGGTACACGAATCGAGACCGAGACGGGTGAGTCACAGTCAGTGTCCTTGTCCCGGAAACCAGGACGCGACGTCGCGATCCATCCCGTCTTCCGTTCGTCCGCGCTATTTCTCGCAATAAATGCCCGGTCGTTCCTCATCGCGGCGGCGCGGTGAACTCTGACTTTTCTCGGCCTGCCGACTCCCCCACGATCTCTACCCATTCGCCCCGCAATCATCGACGGATGCGAGAATCGAGATAAAGCACGCTGTGACTGGCTTGCGTTCTTACTTATCGCTGCGAACGCTGTGATACTCCGCGCCGAGTAGGCGTATATCGCGCATAATCGTGCGTCGTAATCGCGAAGCGCGACGCACGTCTGTCCATTCCTCCGTCTGTCACGCATTTTGTTTTGGAAAACTTTTTTTGTAACCGTTCCCTCTACGCTCATTCGCGCGCGTGTGCGAGGAACTTGCTTTGTAACTGTGTTGGTGCGGTGCGAAACGCGTGCGTACCAGCGTGTGCGAGGAACCGATCGTGCGTCAGAGCCAAGCTGCTTACCGCCCAGTCTGATTATTCTCGCCTGTCGTTACTTTCAGAAGACATGCCGATACCGACGCGCGCGGCGCCTCGTCCCCCGGGTCCGAGCACGACGCAGAGAGATCCGATCTGGAGCACCAGGTAGAGCGTCTGGTTTTGCGAGGTCGATCTGCTTCTTGTGACTGTGCACTGTGTGTGATAGGGACCTTACATGGGTCCATAATGGATACTTTCCATTTGATGATATAAGTGATACAAGCATCATTCTATCTTCCTTGACATTCAGTGATTAACAAAGATAGAACGACCCTTATGTCAACTTGTATCATCATTGTCATCAAATGGAAAGCATTTAATACAGCACCAAAACATTGATAATAGATCTGTTTTCTGTGGTTGATTTACATTTTTGGGAACTTAAAGCGAAATAACTATATATTTGATGTTTGACGAAAGCGAGAAAGAGAATTGTAGTAGTTTAGTGCAAGAACAGGCCTGATATTATTGATCATGCGTTAATACTTTTCACGTTTCCACTGGTACTTTCTAAACAGAAGCTATGTATTTCATGGATTATCTCTGCGTTTTGATACATTGTTAAATATCACTTCGGAATGAAAAACCAGTCAGTATCAGGTTGCTCCTCGCCTTAGAGTAAATTGCAATGTTCATGAAACATTAGCATTCTAATAATAGATCTGAACAGTAAACATAGTAACCCGAAACACATATGGTGCTTTCCAGCAAGAGACACAGTGGCTGCGTTCAGCAAAGAAAGCAGCTTTGCAATTGTAAGATTTTTTAATATGATTGATTTATACATTTAGAGTCATCAGTGAAGAATTCTAAAGGCAAGATCAATCATATTAAAGATTTGTACAACAGTTTTAAAACAGATTTGTAAAACTGTTTTTTTCTGCTAAACACAGCCAGTGTAACACAGTGATAATTTCATCTTTGTTTAACATTGAGAAACAACAAGAACGTAATAATTCACTGGATTGCAATGTGTCATCTGTATTTCTTGCCAGAAAGCATCCATATCTTTTGTATTGATTGTGTGTGGTTTATATTGATGGTTTGATTTAGAATATTGGCAGTGATCCAAATGTCTTCATTCCCAAAAATTATTACTACAGTGATATCCCTTTCTACAGAATTATACTGATGCTTGAGAATCAAGAAATGCAGATCACTGTCAGTATTCTACATCAATCCATCAATATACGATTAATAATAGTTTCAGTATTTGTTGATATTGACAGTATTATTGACTGTGTAAGATCCAGAATGTACATAAAATTGAGCTGAAATATTGTCAATAATTTTGATTGTGTAAAGTTGTAAAAATATGATTAATGCGTATTGTCAGTATGATTCAATATTATTGATAAGATTTATATTATATTCTCTACACTTGAAACAAGTGTATGATTAAGTATTGAGAAGAAAGAAAGAAAAGCCATATATGAATATAAAAATTTGACTACAAAAGATAAATCTCTTTGGAAATGCCTATGGAAACTTCCATTTAGATTATCAGTGTCCAGAATTTATCTAGCTTTTGCATTATACTGATAATGCGTTTATATGCTTTCAGTAACGATATATTCGGAGGAGCTCTGATAACGCAACCTGGACAGAAAAAAAAACCACCTCCTCGACCACCGCCTCCGAAATTCAATCGCAATTACCTACAGTATCAGAAGGATCAGAAACCGAGAAAGCCAGTAAGTATTGTAACTTATAAATTTATTATATGTTTATAGTTCTTGACAGATTTGCTCCTTCCAATGCAAAATAGTTTAACACGTTCACGATGACGTGACCACCTAAAAGCATGTGAATAACCGTTATCTTACTCTGCTGGGCTACCATTAATGAAACACTTCCTACAAAGGACAATAGCGATTTTTTGTGACCTACAAGTAATTGCAAAAACGT
>NW_017306018.1:2055061-2075442 GCF_001594115.1 Trachymyrmex septentrionalis | reverse complement strand
TCCTACAAAGGACAATAGCGATTTTTTGTGACCTACAAGTAATTGCAACAAAAAACGAGTATGGTCCATAACGTAAATTATAGATTTTCAATGCTAGCAATAAGTATAATTAAAGTACATGTGCTGTGTATTTTAATTGTGTATCGTGACCTGCTAATGTGATATCTCCGGTGATCACGTCACTCACAAGAAATGATCAGTCGTAAATATGTTATTCCTCATAAACGATTAACAGCTATATTTTTATTTTGTACGCTAGGCCAGGCCGACGGAGCTGTTGACTAATTTCTTCGGACGAAAGAAGCAAGAGAATCATTTTCCATTGCGTCCAAGTGGCCACTTACAAAACCAGATAACGCAACCCTCGAATTCAAGCGCGACGGTATCTTTGATAGATCTCAGTCCACCTGGATCCCCGACATTTACAACACGCTCCAGTGATGGTGTCAGTGTAGACAGTTTTGGCAGTGACGGAAACTCTAATCCATCTGTATTCACAAGCAGCGGAAACACATCGCAAACAGAAAGTGCCTTTGAAGATGATTTTGACTTTTTTGGTATATCCGCCAAGAAAATTGCACAAAATGACCCGTGGCAAACTAAAACAACAGACTACAACAACAAGCAAGATCCGTTCGGACCTCTAGAGGTCACTTGCTCGAATGTATCTCAAGTCGCCGGCGGTCTTTTTCCCTTTAATTCCAATAACCGCGAAACGAACCAAGTGCCTTCCAATCTAATCACTTCTAAATCTTTCGTTACATCGATGCCCACGATAATCCGAGCGAAACCTCCTAAGCCTCCGGCACCAAAGATACCGTTTAAGAAACTCGAACCGATACCGAAGGAAACGTGTATCGACTTTGCAGTCTCGAATAGCAGCACAATGAACAAACCGTTGACGTTGCATTTCTCTAATGCATGGTCCAACGATGGTGAAGAAAGTGATAGTCCATCGCCTCCCATGCCGACGATTCCACCACCGGCATTACCTGCGAATTATTTGGCAGAACTTAACAGTGATTTTAAAGTGAGTATTGTAAACTTGAAACTATATGGCTTGTATTTAAAGGAAGATAAAATGCATTTGTAATTGATATTAATTGATTGGCAATTTACAGAGAGATTCCAATGAACCTTACGGTATTGCGCTGTACGATTTCTCCGCAACTCATCCAGATGACTTAGCTTTAAAAGAAGGCGACATTGTACAATTGGTGAAGAAAATTAACGACGACTGGTTGGAGGGAAGAATAGGAAATCGTCAAGGCATCTTCCCGCTTAATTTCATCGACATCAAAATACCTCTGGCAGGTTTATCAGACAATGTGGTTACAGCCCTTTACACTTTTCCGGGAGAGAACAGCGACGACTTGTCATTTGAGGTATCAAAGATTAAGGCAAAGCAATTAAATGAAAGATCTATTATGTTCCTAACATTGTTTTGTTACTTTAGGAGGGAGCGAAAATTACAGTCATATCAAGGATATCGGAGGATTGGTTATACGGTGAGTACAACGGTAGGAGGGGACAATTTCCAGTAAATTATATAAATAGACTTCCACGTAATATTTAAACATTTTTAAAATAAATATTTTGTATCCAGTGTATTAACAATTTACTATTTCGAAAGCCTTCGTATTGCAAACATTATTAACAATTATTAATTACATCTTTACAAATTAATAAGAATAGTGATAAAAAGAGAAAGTGTACAAATGGATTTTTTTATGATGTAATTTTGATCATGTATATACAAATCATTAAAGAGAAAGAAAATTTTAGAAAATTTTACTGATAAAAAGACTGAATCATACATACGAATTTTTTTCGCTGTGTTCCAATAGACATAATTTTCAAAAGTAATTGAGATATTTGTCTTTAGGAATTAGAAAATAACATCTGCGATGTATTGGTGATATCTAGAATTCATTTAGCTTACTCTTTTTAAAACTTTTTAAGCCCTACTGTTTGCAATATTTTGTAAAGGATACTATGGAAACCATATACTGTGAATCCCGTTTCTGTTTTAATTTTATTTTGAGATTTTATGCTTGCATCTAATGTTTGAGAGTTTAATTTTCACTAAATATTTTGTACATGTCTTATATTTTTCTAATAGTATAAAAAGAATATTTCTACATTTCATTTTTTATTTATTGTGTAATTGAGAATTTTTGTATATCTGCGTTTTCGAAAATTTACTTTAAATATTTCAAAATCTGTTTTGGAAATTTTATATGAGGACATATTTTGGCAGGCATATACACAGTTGAAGTTTTTTGGCATATACAGAAGATAGTCATATTTAAACATAATTTAAATAAATTGTGTCATTACATATAAGATATAAAATAACAGATCTGCCAAGATTTACAAATTGTTAATAGTGATGAATGTGGACAATACATTTTGATTAAGATATTTCCTTCTCAAGCGTTATTTAAAAAGCTCGTTTTTTATAGACAGATTTCTAAACAATCAAATGAAAAATAATATATATAATAACAGTCTTCGTTAGATAATTTCACTGATTTAGATACTATTTTGGAATTTTTTTAGAGATCTAGCATAAAAACAAATTTTTTTTTCGTTGTATATATTGTATTCGAGAATCTAATGTATCTTATATATAAAGTTCAATACAGCCAAGAATTTGTAGCAATATTGCTGCAACTTTTGTACAACCTTGTGCTGTAGGGGTTAGGAAATTATTTTCCCTATTTATGAATTATAAATATAAATTGAGATTCGATTTTCTTTTAAGAATAAATTATAAATTATAAATTTAAAGATGATTACATTAGCGTATAAATAAATATGTTAGATGTCTATATAATTGTATTGTATTATACACATATTTTTCGTCTTAGAATTTATTTCAGTAAAAGTTACCAACGTGGTACAGTAATGTATATTATGTGAATGTATAACTGATTGGGAGGTAGGGAGGGAGAAATGCAATTGCGTAGTTTAGATAACTATTCATTTAATCTGCCGTTAAAATGAGTAATTATTATTGTATATGTGTATACTTAATCATGTTCATACGCAAGTTGTGTAATTATGTTTGATACAATTAATTAACATATGCATTAAATTCGAATATTTTATGAACGCATGTCAAGTCACTAGCTAAATTTTAGGAAAAACAAAATCAGCAGTAAACTTTGTATATTGCTCTAAGTTATTTCGTCATCAATTTGAAAATAATGGTACAAGTTTAAATAGTACATCTTACTACAGCTTATTGTATTGTTAGTAATTCATCTTATTCTTGTACCGTTTGCTCGAAATTTTTGTTAGTACAGTATTATCACGATATCCCGAATTGCATAAAAGATCTGCATGGGGGACCATAACGTTAGTTTATAAGATTAGAAAAGGCGAGTGATGATAGCGAAAAAATTGGAAGTTATAGTTAAAATGTAATAACAAATCATCTTTACATGCAATTAAATCGCTATTTAATTATAAGAATTACGCTGTTATGCAGAAGACGTCTAATACGCAATGTGATATTTTGCAATGTTTAATGTGTAAACATTTCATGTGTAAACAAAATAAACTGCAAAAAAAAAATAAACTTATCCGAATATAATTTCTACTCCCCGAGAACTGACTTCCGCAATCAATTAAAAAGATACGATGAGTATGTATATAAAGTAATCGAGAAAGAAACGATTATTTATCACGTTTGAGTTGAATGTGTACATATCTTTTCTACCGGGTTTATCTTTTAAGACGCGTATATTATACATGAGTTATATATAATGCAATATTCCTATATCGAAAAGAGTTTTCTTCCTAATGTACTTTGTTTTTTATAAAATTAGGTAACGTTGTTGTTTCTTTCATTGGAATTACTTCTATCATTAAATATTATTGAATTATTTGTCATATTATTGAATTGTTTGCTTCGTACAACAGTTCTCGTTAGCAATGTGATGCACAAGATCGTAAATGTTTGTGACAGTTACTCCATGTATTGCACCTCGAGACTTTTTTGTGGCACGGCAGATATGTATCCGTATAATTTTTCAACGTTTGCGCAACAACACTTCTGAATTTATTTCCTGTAAGGTAATACAGAAAAAAGTTTATTGCGAAATTCCAGTGGTATATATGAAAAAACAGGCCGTGGCACCACTTTAGTAACATCTTCTCTTGTAACCTGAAAAACACCGCCGTATTAAAATGTATATATATATATAAAATAAAATAAAAAGTATAATAATTGTAATTATATAAAAATAAATAACATTATTTATTATATAAAAAATATCGCAAGAAATAATTCGGAAACAGCGTGATATAGAAAACATTTTTTAATGTCAATTTCTATATTTTATTCAATAGATATTTTACCAATGTATATATCTGTCGTTCTCTCCTGTATTACTGGGATATTTGATTAAAATCACATCCCAATAAAGTTCCAACGTTTCAACAATTCCCAATGGCAGCAACAAGATCAAATGTACTATCGATACCGCGAGCAACGTTCTACTTGAATTGTTTATTCTGTTGCTTCTGTACCTAAAATTATCTGAGGCGAAGGTCGCTGTTAAATCTTCCCGTACGATGACGTCGTACGATCAATGATCGCGACGAAGACTTACGAGTTAATTCGTTGTGAATCTTGTAAGACCTCCTCATACGAACGATCAGTAGCAGATTGCCGATCGATATAAAAAGCAAGGGCAGCCACGTGGACAGGGCGATGTAAAAGTACATGGCGCTGCCCCATGGCTTCATCTTCTGGCACGGTACAAATTCGAAAACGCTGTCAGTTTCGTATCCTACAATCAGCGTAAGTCAGCATTCATTGACGAGAAGAGAACAATAATCGCATATAATCGTAAGTGACACAATTGACTCGCAAAGGGGAAAGGTGATATGGGATGTACGCTTTACCGCCAGAGTACAGCTTCGTTAATGATATTATGAAGCTTATGCAGACTAGGCTGGTGATAATTGTAATCGCGGAGCGAGTCTGATCGCGAGCTCCGAATGGAAACATCACGGCGATGGCACGCGTCCATGTGAGAGCGACAATCAGCCAGGTCGACGTAAATTGAAAAAGTTCCATGCTCACGGAATTCGCGCCGCATAAAAATTTGCTGTTCTGTAAGAAAATCATCCTGAGCGCTCATCGTGTTCTCTTTTCACAATCTACTTTCTTCTTAACATTCCAACAAAATGTATCGAGATGTTGAAATGAATTTACACGCCTAGGAATTTTGTCTTTCTTTTTTTGTTTCATCATGTATAGAGAATTTTTATTATTAATAAACAAATTAATATATAACGATAAAAAACATTGCGTAATATAAAATAAGAGAGTATTCTCATAAAATGTTAATATCACTAATGTGTTGAAAAGCATTTGTTAAGAAAAAAGAAAAAAATGAAAACAGAATAACATGTTAAAAATAAACTGTTAATCAATTTAAATTTCAAGACGTCAATGATCAATCGAGTTCAACGCGCCGATGAAATAATAGTCTTTTCTTTTCCAAACAATTCCTTTCGGTTGATATCACCGTACGTACAATAAACTTCCTCAGATTTCGACCTTTACTTAAAGTCTCTTCCTCAGTCGACGTTGAGATTTATTCAGGCATCAATTGAGAAAGACCTTGATCCAATTGAAAGGAACAGTTTGAAGAATAAATTGAAATTATAGTTATCTTTATTAACCAGAGCCAACTAAATTGATTTTGTTCCGTCTGATTGGACGAATTTCTTGCGGCAGGAGGGTAACTATGCAACAAGAGAAAATTAATCAAACACAGGATATTTACCATAAAAAGATCGTTAACGGACGAGGAGTGTGATTTTGCGACGCTGACGGCGTAATTGAATATTAACGCTCCATTGTCCGATATAGCGAGCGCGCTTAGATAAAGTGACAAATTGGAGTCACATAGCACAGGTGCGCTCAACATACTAAAAGATATAGCATTTAGCAATACACCTATACGAAGTGGGTTACAACGTTGTATGAGAACAGTAAGGTTCGAGAATTGTAAGGTGCGCATCGCGATGTTTCTTACCGAGTATTATAATAAATGGCGTTACATAGCGGAGCAAGAAACGGACGGATTTGACGAATGGCTTTAAAGACAGCCAGTACGAGCGTACTTCGCAGGGCCATTTAGTTTCTAAATCAGGCTGACTAGTATTGCGAATGAAATCCAAAACTGTTATTGGCAAGGAACACTTCGGAACGGCTCTGAAATTTTAAGGGATATAGGATTTGCAATAATTCAACGTGCGCATAAAAAGATTAATAAAACTTATCACGTAGTAAATTATATAATAAGAAAATATATATGGAAAGAAGACAGTTCCGCTGAAATATCAAATAAAAATTGAGTTAGATATACAAATCTGAAAATAATTTTGTTGGAATTTATCGAAATAATTATGTACAAATTCAACCATATGATGATAATGTCGCAAAAAATTTTGGACATTCTAACAATCACTTTGAGTCCTACATAATTATGAAGGTTCGACAAAATTATTTTCAGATCCAGCTAAATTTTTTAATATTTCTGAAAAATCCTTCTTTCTGTATATATATATATATATATATATATAAGTACTTTATTTCTAAGTTTTGAAACTCAACTACTTTAAAACATAAAATAGAGACTTGAAGACGATAATATCATCGAATATTTTTACCTGGCGGAAACATTGTAAGCTGAGAAGAGCTCGTTAGAATTCACTGACAGGATACTCGCGATGAATATCAATGCACGGATACTTTTATTACGTATCAAAATCATCTTGCACCGAGCGCACAACAACCGAGAATTTAAATTCGTGTCTTCTTTGACACTATATTCGAAGAAGAATTATCTGTCCTGTAGCACAGATACGACTAACAATGGGCTTCTTTAATTAGAAGCTGCAGAGCATCTGTTGTCGATTATCATAACATGACGTATTCGAATTTCGAAGTAAGCAGTTTGCTGGGATGTTGCTCCACTGGAAGGACATTAACATCGAAATTAATATATACATACATATATATGTATGCATGTATAAAATGCCAGTTGAAGTTTAATCTAGGTAAGAGAAGCTTACACTCGCGATTACATCAACTGTTGAAAATTATAATTAATTTGTAGTCGAAAGAATATCGATTAAAAGGAATTCAATGAGCTTGAAATATATTCGACTATTATACAATCGTACGTTTTATTTTCAAACTGAAAAACAGTTAACACAGTTACACAAATTTACATGGCTAACAAACGATGTGTATAAAAGATAATCATAGCGGAAAACTATTAGTCATCATATAATAAATCGCGATTATATCAACTGTTAATCAAAAGCTTTTTACGAAACGATATTTACGTATATTTCATTACGTCATATCTCACATTTCTGCACCTCAATATTATGATGCCCTGAAAGCTTTTCTATCCATTGCGAAATTATGATATGCTATTTCGATCCGTCATGTAATCTTGTGCAACGATATCGCGAGTTTGCGAGTAGTTATTTTATTTATGCGCAATATATATATTTATATATATAGGAACCACTCTCACATTCTATACAAATATATTTCTTAACATATATTATTAACATATAATATTTACATTTACATGATTCACACAAATTCACGAGTAAAAGGCACATGTTGAAACCACGATAGCCTGATAATAATTTCACTATTAGCCGCTTTTGCGCCAAGGATGTATTGCAACTACAATTTGTCTATTGACTTCAACTTTAAAATGTTAGGTAAATAAATGCTTTGGCAAGTTACATCTAATGTAACTAATGTATTTAATGTAACGTGTAATATGATATGCGATGTTATGTAATTTACTCGTATCGATTAATCTGTTATGTATCTTCTCGATATTTTTGTGATATACGCAATTTGCATAAAAAAGATATTCAATCTAGAACATAAATTCAACACCAAATTTTATATTCAAATTTCCTGATAATCATTTCGTTTACATTTCTCTTCTATCAAAAATATATTCCTTTCCCCTGATCTTTCGCAATGTAATCATCGATATTATAAACCTCGATTCGCTATACATTTCCTTGCAAATTCATCCTATTTACATTACTGTTATACTCTTACGCTTTAATATCAATATCTAGATTCACACACAAAACCGTGTTACTGAAAAAATATTTTCGCTCCTTAGAGTGATATATTCGATCCTTCGAGTAATAATAAATGAAAGATTTAAAAAGTAAACCAATTTCGGATAATTGGCCTCCTTGCAATATGCTTGTTTTTATAATTCAGAGTGTAAATATGTGTTTATATATTTATAGATGGACATTCCATGAAGGTATGCGATGCATTGAATGATATGAGCAACTCGAAGAATCTTTATCGAGTGATGCTTGATATTTCTATTCATACATTCAACATGTATGATATTAATTGAGCTTCTCTGCAAAACAACACGTGAACTGAAAAATAATCTTAGACTGTAGAAATGTACTTGCTTAAAATGCGTGATTTCCGAGGTGACTTTTATCATTAAACCAAGTGTCCAAGGAAAGCTGCATAAAAACATTAATCATTTATATATATCTACGTGTACTATGCAAACTATATATAAATTATGTATCGTCATGTGTTGTAATCTAGATAGCTTATTATCTATACAGAACATTTATATGTATCTGAAATAAGTATTTAGTTTTTATAATTATTTCCTTGTATATTGTAATTATCATGATTCATGTTATTATTATTTTTTTGTATCGTGATATATCTAAAAATATTCACATGTGTGCAGAGTAATAAAACATCGATGGAAAACAATTCCTTAGTTTTTCTTTTACCGAGTGCACATAGTTCATGCGAAGAAAAGATCATGTAAATATTTGCGTAGATAATATATGTATACGTATATAAGCCATATAGAGATTTAATTAATTTTTTAGTATACGTGGCCTTAATAATTGTATACTAAAGTATTAATAAATTAATAAACTAAGTGTGTATACGTAATTATACTACTTTCAAACTGAGCGTTAACGTTACATACGTTTTTCTGATACTTGGTGCAATTTCAAGAAAGTATAATTAGACCGTATTTAGTATATAAGAAAATGCAAGCAAACGGAATAAAACATGCCTCTATTCGTCGATACATTAAGTAATCTTCATTTTTAGAAATATACGAAAATTGTTTTTAAGCATAGTTTAGAACCATATTATGCGTCTCACTTTGACCAATTTAACACAGCCCTTATTTTATTAATTATACGCTATCAAGAGGATTGCGATATTCAGTTTAGAAAGCACATATGCAATGGTTCCATTACACAGTATATCGATTTCTATATATAATTCAATATTTGTTCAATGGATCGATTAGAAGGATATTCAGTACAGAAATATCGACACTTCTGCCTACTGTATAGTTATTGAAAAAATAATAATCGTATAACAATTCGTTCGTACACACGTGTCCGAAAATATGATAACATGATTTTTATGATCGCTTATTGTTTGACATATCAACTATTCAACAGATCATTAAGAGTATAACCGTTCCATAATCTTTTCCTCAAGTAAAATGAGAATCTATATAAATAGCTCTGTTTGCTTTATTTTTAAAAAATATTAATGATAGATGGATTATACCTACGGTATGTATGATTGAAATCAGATATGGCAATAGAGCATTCTTATTAATCTATATGACACAGACACCTTTAATGCAAAACGCTTGTTACTTCGACTTAATTATTCTACAGAATAAGTACAAATATTAGAGAAACAGAGTAAATCTGATATTCTATAAAAGGCTTTAACGTGTAGAACCGCATAAGATAAAGCACGGGCGTTATGTGTAGTTGTTTGCGATACATATTCAAATTCAAAACTAGTCTTTTGTTCTCGATCACAGCCACTGAACAGCAACAGAAACACTTGCAGTATTTTCACATGTTTTTGCATATTTTTCTACAATCATTTTATGTTTTTGGGTGATGAGTAAATTTGCTTGATTTTTTTTTTATTGCGAAAGCAATGCGGAGCTGATAACAGCTGCATTATCACATATTAGACAAGTTGTTAGTAGAGAAATATCTGTGTGGAACCATATTAAACTGCAATGTAAAATAGTGCCTACGCAACAAAGTTCCTTTACATGGGAGACGTTGTTCTGATATTTTGGTAATCCTATCCCTGTTTTATCTGAGAAACAGTATATTATATATATATATATATATATTAACAAGAATAGAGTAAACAGTACTGTGATAGTAGTGTGCCACTTAAGTAAATTAAAATATATTATTATATCGTAAAATTAAAATTTATTAATAAACAATTTCATCATTCTTCTTAAGACTAGTTTAACATTAGCTTAAAAGGAAAACGGATATGTGACAGAAATGTCCATGCGCTAAGTGTTAATTATTCCTTCCAAAGGTCATACGATTGGACACATAAAATTATGCGACGGCATATGCGTAAAAAGTGATAACGTTGATTTTTTTCATTAAAAAGCAAGAATTAATGAGCTCGTTCATGGCAGTTTTCTATAATATTTTCTTATGCTCTTCTATGCCCAATAATTGCGCTGATGCTATTCTACAGTTCCGTACTGTTTGCCCTATTATAGATACGTTTTGCAATTAATATTTCATCTCATCGATATATATTTTACATTTATCAGCGATTACTATTTATATTTCTTCTAAAATCTATATCGATATCTCTTAATCGCGCCTAAGCCCGTATGCTTCTTCATTTTGGATAATTTATTCGTGTTAAAATATTTTGTGAAATTTGTATCAGAAAGTAAAGTTGCGCTTTACATTTCATACTTTCTAATATCACGGTGGTAAGAAATTAACCTATAGTTAAAATAAGTTTTCTATGTATGTACACGTATGTATGTACAACACGAGTGCGTGTGCATGTAGCATTATGCACGATTAGACAGATTGATTAGCGTGACTCATTTTGACGTTATTATCCGTACTTCAATAAATTCGTTGTACTGAATCAGATTAATTTCTTACCTGAAGGCTTAAATTCTAGTTGACGAGTACAGATTACCAAATGTTACAAGGAACTCGGATAAAAAAAACGATGAGATTATTCTTACAATTACTGAATAAACTAATAAATAAAGCTGTCGAGTAGTTTTCAGCGCAAAAAATTTAAAAATGATCTATAATCTATTCCAAACGTATATAACGAATATCTCTGAGAAAATAATTATTTTGTTTGCAATATTTTTTTAGTTCAAATTAATTGTAAAGAATTAACAGTTGCCTTTTTCTTTCTATGATCAAAACGTGATCTATTCTCTGTTACGTCGAATTATTGTACTGTGCATTCCTACCCAGAATATTTACAAAAATATGCATTACATAAGTACTAGAAAAGTACCTATATCATTGTAGCGGCACTTTATCTTCTCTGTATTTCTCTGCACGTCAGTTGCACATTGCTGATTATTTGCATTGTACGTATTATTAATTGCACGATTGCCCATTAGCTTAGTCGGGCCTATAGATTGGAATCTTTGGAATAAATTCAATCAAAAGAACCTGTAATGGCAAGAAAATCGAAATCAATATCATTATAAAATAAGACCTATTAATATTTTCTTAAAACTTTAATAATTTCATAATGCCTTACATATTCCATCATGGAGGAGCTATCGCATCTTTGTTTTGCCAGTCTCCAATGTAAACCGAGTTTGTGGTACAGCCTACTATTCTCCCACTCTAACAATTTGTTTAACGAATGCTGAGTCTAGAAAGATAATCCTTATTAATGTCTTGTACGTATATATTAAAATCTAATTAAGACTACTACATTATCCAACTTATAGCTTATATAAGCTTTACTCTAAAAACTTTTAAAGTGTATCTCACTCTAAAGAGTAACATTTCCACTCTTAAAGATCAAAAAGTGAGCTACTCCTTTTCAAAACTGTATCTATTTTCACTCTTTAGAGTGAGATTCCATTCCAAAAAATTTACAGAGTTATAAATTGGACTTTCTTACAATTAATACGCACCCTCTTGCTCAAGCAAATAACAGGCCACAGAGAACATCCTAGAGTACAGCAACAGCATACACAACCGCAGAATAACCACTTAACGTTAACAGGTAAAGTCTTTTTCAATACACTGTTCACTCTCATAACAGTCGCCTTGAACTCTTCTGGAGCTACGCGGGACATGAGGCCGTTGGGAAACTCCGATTCAAAACGGTTACTGAGACCGAATCTGAAAGAAAAATCGCACATATCGATAACATTTTTTTACATATTTCTTTCTTTTTTTTTTTTTTTTTTTCTTTTAGCGACTTGGATGAGATTTGTCATTGAAATTCTTTTGAAACGGAAGTAAAAATATCGACTCGACTCCAAGGTAAACAACAATTTAATTATACAAGTTCAGCAGATCGCTAAATATGCATTTTTGTGTTTCAGAGGAAAAAAAAATAACACGATGTCGCTGGCGACATCGAAACAACAACGGGAGAAACGTGGACGTGTTGCCAAGTAGAACGTCGAAATTAAGGAGATCAGATAGCTTTATTTGCTTCTCTTCTTTGTGGAATCGCGAATCCTGCCCTCCCCCCTCCCTCCCTGTCTCCCTTCCCACCCCTCTGTCCTACCAGACAACAAAGAACCTCTCGGACCTCGAAATGTGGCGCTCCACGAAAAAAAAAACTTACACTGTCATGTTGCCAGCCCCGCGGATCACGATCGGGTCCGGCACCATCGCGACGTAGTGATCCTCTAGATGCTGTTCATGTTCCTCCTCCTCCTCGTAGATTGCGTCGAAATCCGCCATCGTGCTCCACCTCGGACTCGCGGCCTCCCGCGGACGTGTGTCGCTCGTATATACCGCGTTCAGCGACGACGATAACAACACTGCCGCGCGCGCGCGCGTCTCTTACCCCCCTCGATTAGCCGGCCAGGTCGTCGTGGTTGCTGGTCGTCAACGACGACGACGCCGCGCGGCGCTCTCGCGAGCGCGTTCCTCTCGCTCACATCCCCGCCGAGACGGTGGGTTTCCGGCACGTCGTCACGTTCGCTCCGTCACGATTATTGCGAGCGACGATCATCTCCGTCGCGAAACCGAGCTAGGCCAGCTGCTAGACGCACTCTTGATGATGACGACGACGACGACGACGACGGCAACGACGACGATAGTCGCGATATCGTTCACCGCCAGCGTTCGCGTATTATGTACGTAATATCGCCACTCGCACCAGCTTCACCGATCACCGATGCACAGTGCAATGCGAATAGTGCGGATATGATATGCGTAATGTGATCCGCTCGTATATATCGCTCACGATCTCTTCTCTGCTCCGAGCTCCGACCTGCTCCGATCTCAAGCTCAGCTCAGGTCGAACGCGCAAACGCGAAGGGGTGATAGTGTGAATTAGTCATTGACGAATCCAGAAATTTGTCAAGGGCGGGGGCCACCGGAGCGTCGCAAGCAGAATTTTTTTTTTTAAGTCAAATATGAAAAGGTAGAATGTTTAAATTATTATCGGCATTACCAATTTTTTTTTTTTTTTTTTCAAGAAGTATTATTTAAACGCATAATTCATAAGATGTTTCGATTCAAAATTATATCGACATAAAAAACTAATGTAATAGAATATATATTCTTTATACCTACAGAAGTAAATTAAAAGATATTTTTGAAAAAAATTGTAATTAAACCATTTCAGAAATATTTATTAACACATTTTGTATAAATATTTAAAAAAAAAAGACTCCAAGGAGAGGGGCCATGGCCTCCATAGATCTCTCGTAGATACGTCAGTGAAACTGAACGGCTGGTGCGACCATTCTAGCGCATGCGTCGCAGCGCAACTGCTAGCAGACGTTACATCTCAACCGCGTATATTTCGCTGCGAAAAAGGATGTCGGTAGATCCCCTCCCCCCCCTTTTGTAAAATTCATTGTTTAATTTCTTTAGAATTAAAGAATTTTTTGCTACGTCACGCTACGCGATAGAGTACATACAATAAATAAATTTTATTAGAAAACTATATGTGTAATATATGCTGCATATTATTAATACAAATTGTAATTAAAAATGGATAATTATTAATAATAATTTATACAGACCTTAAGGAAAAATATTCTGTGCAACATCTTAGCACGAGCCTGTTGATCACGTGTCCATTGACGCATTTGTAGAAAAGTCTATTTGGAGATTTGTTCAATTTGCAATGTTAATCAGCACTGTTCCGATTTTATTTGAATAATGCAAACAGGCAGCTTTCAATGGGAATATTCCGTAGATTTATGGGTTCCTGTTAAAAAAACAATTTTATAATATCTGCACTTCTTTCTTCGCGAAAGGGATTTGTATTTATAACATAAAATTTCGATAGTATAGAAGGATTCATTAATTTAGATTTTATAACTTTTCAATTCATTTTCCAGTACAAATAGACGATACACATAATATTAGTGTCAATTTTATTTTATATAATTCTGACTCGTTTCTAAGAGCTCTCTTTCTCTCGATCTTCAACTTTCGATATTCTTCTTTTTTCTTTGCAAAGTTGTCTGGTCTCTTTTGAGAAACCACTTTCTCTGATAGATACAAAACATACTTTCTCTTTTCTAGTCTCCTACTGTTTCTATCCATCCGTTATTTCAGTTTCCGTAAAGGCTTTTAAAAATTACCATGGAATTAGTATAATCATTAAGCTTGACGGCTTACTTTAAGCTTGATGGCTTTAAATGAAAAAGCAAAAAGCCACAATTCAAAATACAATTAATAGATATACAGGATGAATCAGAGTCGTTGAATCAGTTTTTTATCCTATAAGAAAATAATTGACTGCACACGTTATAATTCAATTAGGTATGAAATCGATAATTTTCTCATAGAATAAAAAATTCGTTCAACGACTCTGATACATTCTGAACATCTATTAATTACCGCGGGATAACTAAAGAACACTGACGTGACCGAGCATCGGTAATTAAGTCTGTGATATAATAAAATACATTATGCAATAACAAGCAAGAAAAATTGAAAAAATTACAAGTTGTGTCTACAATCGATTAATTAATATTTAAAATTTTTAATAATTATCTGTGTCTTTCTAAACTGAACATATGTAGAAGATGTAAGTACAAAAGAATGACAGATCAATTACAAATTAATTTAGCAAACATTAATTAACTATTAATTGTTTAATCGATTATTGTTTAATCTATTATATATATTATATTAATATATCTCTTCCAATTCTCTTTTTCATAAAAAGAAGAGAAAGAGCCAAAGGAATCAATTTAAATAAGTTTATTTTTAAATAAAAAATATAAATAATTAATCTTAAAATTGAAACGTTACAAAGTGATTTAAATTAGGTTTCCTTAAATCATAAATTTTTTTTCATAATTCCTAAGAAAACAGATTAGATCAGTATTATAATACTATTTTTTTTTAGCTCCGTTGTAATAACAACGCCAGTAATGTTGGAAATGTCTAAAAATAAACATGAATTCGATATAATTAATAACAAAATCACATTCAGTAAGATTAAACCAAATAGGTATTTAGTAAGATAGAATTGGAATTAGACAGAATTTTACGGGAGATGTTACATAATCAATTTTTAGTTTGACTTTTCACGCAACTTGAAACACTTCTTGCTACAATACATTACGCAACATTACATTGCACAAATTCCTCGAGACGTCCCCGGAATTCGGAACAAAGTTCCTCAGAAGTTATTCGAGTAAATTACTTCCTGTACGTCTAATAAATATAATAGAATTAATATGTTAATAGATGTACTAAAATGGAAAGTAATCCGCAAAAAGATTCATTTACATTGCACGTTTTTTAGGCCAACTTCGAACAACTCCGCAAAGAAAGCGAGAACTGACGATGTTGCGTAACACGTCATTCGCAGGGGAAAAGAAGGATCAGCACGATCAGTCGTGCGATTTAACGGCACGCGAAATCGGACTACAGTGGACGTCGTGGACGAATACGTCCGGTCCACAATTCAGCTTCACAGCGTGAGGATCTTGGGACAATAAATGATGAATCATAGCATCACGCATCACGTACACGCGTTATATCGCGTAGACTCTGTCCGTGCGTGCAAAAAATACTCTTAAGTCATTACGCGGCTTTGAGCGCGTTTCAATCAGAGTGCAACGGCCGCTCGACTAGAAATCGCGGAACCGTCAACAGCGCAATAGAATGATTGTCAATCAATTCGATGCAACAGTTGAGATTAATAGAAATGACGACACCTTCTCTCCGGGCGACGCGCTAATTTGCCGCGCAAATTTGCAATCGGAACGATTCAGGGTTGGGTAAGTTAACTTTTTTTTCAACTAAGTTAAGTTAAAGTTAACAGCCTTGAACATTTAACTTAATCAAAATTAATCTATAATAAAATTAATTGAATTAAAAGTTGAGTTACTAAAAAAAGTAATTAAAAAGTTAAAAGTTAAATTTGGTTTGAACGAGCAACTAAAAAAAGAGAAAAAGTTTAACTATTTTACATAATTTTTCGTATTTTTCCTTTCTCACAGCTTATTTATTGAAGAATCTGGTTATTTTTGTCCACAAGTAACGATTATACAATATAAAATTATTAAATTATATGTTCATTAGCCTCTTGCATTGTATCTAAGAATTGACTTCAAAAAAATTAAATTAAAAGTTAATAGTTACCGATAAAATGTAACTAAATTAAGTTAAAAACTTAAGAGTCTAAAATTTAACTATAAGTTAAGTTAAAATTAATTAACTTTTTAACTTTTTAACTTAGCACTACCCAATCCTGTAACTGTTATATGCAATAAATTAAAATTTGTCACTGAAAAAACGTAGTAAAAAGAAATATTTAACCAAAGCTGTATCGTTACTTTTATATAATAAATTAAATAAACATATATATTTGACAAAAAAAAAAATATTTCGAAAGAAAGAGCAAATATACAAATAAGTGAGAATTCCATTATTAAACATATTATTATTTGCAATATAATATTGCAATTATAAATGTAATATTATATTTTTATTAAAGTACAACTTTGATAAAATTAAAAAATATTTAAACAGTAATAATTCACAAATACCGATGATAAGTTTGGCAAAAAGAAAAGTAAAACATATGGGAGACAGTGATAATAATCGATTAATTTTATGATCTATGACAGAGAAATAAAGCAGTGTTTAGGGCTAACGTATTTCTTCCACCTCGTGCAAATAGTTTCTCCAATCTGTGTTATACTTGACTGACTAAATCATAAATAGCAGTGAGACGCAAAACTTTTCGTTAGTCCGCTATGAATTCGTGGAGTGCAAAGGCTTTCGTATTTTTCCTGATTGTTTCAGTGTCGCGTAGAAATGCTCAACAGCAGCCTCAACATTTCAAATTTCATAACAAAAGGATCATTATTGATTTTAATAATGGTACCATCACGATCAATAAACAGCTATCCGTATCGAACAGTGAGTACAAACATGTCCCTAATAATTAATGAATTCGATAGTAAAAAATGATATTATCATTTTGTTAAAAAAATCAAATAATAATTAATATAATATAAGTACAATTTCGAGAACTTACACTTTCAATAATATTCGATTTGTAAATGGTTTATCGTGTAATTTATTTTCTATCAATATTATAGATATTATATATTTGTATCCTAGAAATGGCTTTATAGCGCTTTTCAGACATGCATATTCTCTGGGTAAACTTACGCGTTTTTATATTTATACATCAGTACATATATTTTTATTTTCATTTATACCTTTTTTTCTCGAGAGAGTCTGTTTTCTGTGAATATCTTTTTGTCATTAAAAAGCCAAACAAATGGAGAGGATAGTTGGTGGAAGTTACGCGAACGAAGGTCAATTTCCGTTCATGGCCGTGGTGCATCGGTTGATCGATGGTAAGAGAGTCGCTCAGTGCGGTGGTACCATCATTTCGAAAAGATGGGTGCTGACCGCAGGGCACTGCATCGCCAAGTACCCACAAAGATTTTTCGTGATACTTGGAATCATTGATAAGACCGGGATCGGTTACAACGTAAATCGGGGACCTGGAGTCTCGATGATGACGACACGGGCTCACGTACATCCATACTATTTCTTCAGCAAGAACGACATCGGACTGTTACACCTGCCGCAGGACATTCCTTTTTCAGGTAAAAAATACTCGTCGATGGAGAACGCGTGGCTTTATAGCTCATTTCTTGATACTGAAAAAAAAAAAAAACTTCAGAGATATAAACGATAAAATTGTTAATAATAATTATAGAATTGTAGTTTTTGCGGTTCAAGGAAATTTTAATTTTTAGAAAAAATTCAACCGATACATCTGGCTGGTCTGAAGGATGGTAAAGTTATGGCCGATACAATGGCCTATGTCGTTGGATGGGGTCGCGATGGATACGGTCGCAAAGGTACCAAGAAACTTATGTACGCTCTAATGCCGTTAATTTCAAAACGGGAGTGTGTCTCGTACTGGAGAGTGGATCACAGAAATATATGCACGAAACCAGGTCTTGGGAAAAACGCGTGTCAGGTAAGAAATTTAATGATAAAAACAAAAATAAACAATAATATAATACAATAGTAATATAATTTCACAAAAAAGAAGATAAAATAAAATTTAAACATTATATATTTACTCAAATTTAAGAATAAATTGAAGTTCCTCACAGTTAGTTATTCGTTTTATTCCAATGCGATATGTCTTAGGGTGATAGCGGAGGTCCTCTTTTTGTAATAAAGGATGATCAGCCGCTACAAATTGGTATCGTTAGCTACGGAGATGCAAATTGTCCAAGCGATAGACCGGGGGTGTATACTAGAGTAGCAGCATTTGCAAATTGGATTCAACGTGTCACTGGAATGCAATTCGAATAAATCACATTATGAAGATATCGTGTCTTTCTTTAATTACGGGATTTCTCGATAATCACAAGTGTACCCTGTCATTTTAGTAAAATTGGAATTATTCTTCTCTTATTCTCTCTTTTCTTTGAATACATCATTTTCTTCAGATATGATTTTCATGTGCTTTTCTGTAAATAATAGGTATGTACAGTATTTCCTGAGAGATTATAGCTTTATTCCAATCTGCATTACTGAAAAAATATATATGTTCTAATTTAGCTTGTAATAGTTATAATTAAGACAGAAGATAATTACAAACGACTTTTTTTTTCGTCTTCGAATTATTGTCTGCATTTCCATCGAGTTATTATCCGTCGAGTAGCCAACTCATAGGATATAATTTTCTTTTCGCGTTAGGGATAAAATAGACTACAACGCGATATTACCGACAGTGGCAATACATTGCGTCTAACAATATCATTATACATTATAATAATATAAAGCAAATTAAAATAAAATATCTATGATTATTTACAATTTTGTCAATACGCTCTTTTATGTAGAAAAGTCAAATTAAGAGATCATCTTATCGATTGTTAATTTTATGTAGTTAATTCACTTCTTGTTCTTGGAGTCCGCGTATGATGGCGACATTGTCACAATGTTTATAATTTGCATTTAATAAATGCAACATCAGTGCAAAAATCACAGCATTACTTTATTATAAATACATTATATTTATCTTTAGTAAAAATATTGTTACAATCTTTCATAATATTTTTAAGAATTTTTTAATTTAACATACAAGTAAAATTTAAAAAAAAAAAAAGATTTCTTCATTTTTATTATCAATTAGGATAAGCCTATTAATATTTGCGTACGCATTATTCATACACACACAAAGCTGATAATACGCGAAATGTGAAAATCATACGTCAGTAATGAAGCAATGACAAAATTTTGCAAATCATTCATATCTACCGACTTTTTTGCGCAACGCGCAAATCGTCGTGTCGTATTATTTGATGGCATGTGCAGCAGAATGCATATCGAGCTTCGAGAGTATAACTGTGCCTCTTCGGACGTGTACATAGCAATCACGGACGCTTCTCGGCACAGTTAAAATGTGATTAAAGCGGTCACGGATGAGAGCCGGCGCGATTGCGGGGCCGATAAAAATCTCGGTGAAACAGGCGAGGAAAGGTGATGAGATGCGATTTATAATTGTCTGGCACGAATGCAGAACAGAGCTTGTCCTGTTCGAGCGGCTATTACCGCAAAATCGTAGCGAAGGTTCTTTCCTGACAATGAGTTTAACCACCTGCCTCGGCGACGATCCGGCGAAATTGCTGCTTTCCAAATGCTTCGGCGCGAATTTGCGATACACGAGACAATATTGAAGAAACTGCAAAAAATCATTAATCGTGCTAAAAAATTATATAACTGATATACGATTGATAAACAGATAAAACTGTTACGGACACTATTAT